>NC_058133.1:158461002-158519604 GCF_016433145.1 Gracilinanus agilis | reverse complement strand
ACTGCATATTAACATTATCTATGTTCTATTGTATCTTATATACAATTTTATTTTTATACATATATATAAATTTATTTATATATAAATTTTATTTATTATATATATTTATATTATATATTCATATTTCTATATAAAATTTATTTTTATATATAAATTTATGTGTAATTTATATATAAACATATATGTTCTATTTTATATTTTTTATTAAATATTTTCAAATTATATTTTATTTTGGTTCTGACTCTATTTGGGAATATTGCAGGGTAATATTCTCAGGGACCCTGTATATGAATAAGTAATATGAAACCAGTTTTGAAAGTCAGGTTAGGGCCAGATCATGAAGTGCCAAACTGAGGAGTTTATATTTTATTCAAGAAAAAGTAGAGGTAATGAAGCTGATATTGTGATAGTTAGACATGGGCTTAACCAGAGACAATTATAACAATTATAAATCTCTCCATTCGTTTTTATTTGTTGTTTCCAAAATTCTGCCAAACGGAAAATTTTTACCAACTCCACTCATTTACTACTGCACCTTCTTAGACACAATTGAAGTGTTTCAACTGAACTTGGAGAGAGTTATGAATGCATTTTTTAGTTTTATTAAACATTTTTACCTTTATTTTTTCATAAAAGAATCATAATTATAGGGAATTAAAAAGGAAATGGAGAGACTGAGATGAATAGAGAGGTAGATTGTATCATATTATAATGACTTACATATAAGAAATGAGGTAAAAAATACCCCCCCAGGAAATGTATGACCAGCAAATGCCAGTCATATAACAAGAGGAAGGGATAATTAATAGACAGTCCAAATAGTGAAAGAACTAGAAGAAACTCCATAAAAGAGACTTGAGTGGTTATAACTAAACCTAACTCCTCATAGTTTAGCATGAAATGTGCCAAATATGGTTTTTTTAAAAGATCTAAAAGAAGGAAAGAAAACTTCAAGAAGATTTTTCTGGAAATCCAGCAGACTAAGGAAACTAATAAACCAAAAAGTGTTCCTAACATAATGGGAAAATATTATTGGATAAAGGAAAACAAAAAAGAAATCTGAAAAAGAAGAGAATAATCCTGAAAAAGGGAACCACTCCCTTCCCCACCAAAAGTGAATATGGGGGCAGCTAGGTAGCTCAGTGGATTGAGAGTCTGGCCTAGAGATGGGAGGTCCTAGGTTCAAATCCGACCTCAGATACTTCCCAGGTATGTGACCCTGGGCAAGTCACTTGACTCCCATTGCCCACCCTTACCACTCTTCCACCAAGGAGCCAATACACAGAAGTTAAGGGTTAAAAAAATTTTTTTAATTTAAAAAAAAGTGAATATAAATACTAAAAAAACCTCCAGAAAACTGAGTTTACTAAGAGAACTAAAAAAACCTTGAAAAGACAAATAAGAAAATTAACAATATAGAACAAAAGAGAAAAAGTCAATAGAACAGTTGGTGGACACAAAAAAAGAATGCATAATTGAAATACAAAAATGTAGAGATGCAAAAAGAAATATTAGAGCAAGTAAAAAGAAAATAATTTAGAAAAACACTTAAGATCTTAATAAACCAAAGCAACTGACTTATAGGCAGATTGGCAAGATGATTTGAAAATCATTAACCTCACTGAAAAAAAATCAAGAAGAATGAAGCAAAGAAGCTGAAGATCATATTTTTGGAAATCACATTAGAAAATTGCTTGGGAGTATTAGAACTAAAGGGCAAACTCTAGACCAGAAGCTGTTAACTTTTTTTGTTTCATGGATTCCTTTGGGAGTGTGGTAAAGTCTGTGGACCTCTTCTCAGAAATGTTTTTAAATTAATAAAATAAACTACATGGAATTAAAAATGAAAACAATTATATTGCAATAAAAAGGTAATTCAAGTTCATAGATCACCCTGAAATCTATCCATAGAACTCTTAGGGCCCCCAGTTAAGATCCCTCAGTTTAGTATGATAGAATCCCATAGTATATTAATAGAAATGGACCCCAAAATATAACCTATCCAAAAAAAGGTGGTTGCCAAACTCTAGATCAAATAGAATTTTGCATGTTGTTTTAAAAAGGCAATTCAGCTACCAAGGAAATCCTTTTCAAATGACTTAGAACAATTCATGAATAACAAAAGGAAAAAGAATAATCTGGAATATAATATACCAAAAAGCAAAGGAAACCTCTTTATACTCAAAGAGAATATCCTACAAAACTATATTATATTAATTTTATAGAATAATAATTTACCTGAAGGTCTGATGAATACAAAGTATTTACAGAAACATAGAAAGACATAAGAAGTAGTGCAGAGTAAGGAAAGGTGAATCAGAAGAACAATATACACAATAACTATTGCAATGCAAATAGAGATTTCACTGGGAGACAAGATTCAGAACAAATAAAAGAGAAAGCATAAAAGGTAAAGCACACTTCCTTTCTTTTTATCAAAAATTAGTAAATAGTGAAAGTGGAAAGTTTGATGTGTACTAACCAGAAGCCATAATCAATGGACTTTGAAGAAGGTGGAGGGAGGGTTAATTGTATATTGATTAGGGAGTGTCTGCTATTTCCAAAAAAAATTTCAATTAAAAATAAGAGAAAAAAAGAACTAAAGACAGGGTTGTGAGTAGGTTGGGGCAACAAGAGCTTTTCTCTGAAGTACCATATTTAAAGGGTGCTAAAAGCTTTATCTTCCTTCAGCATTAGCACATAATTATCAAGAATAATTAGTTAAAATAGCAAGCTACCAAATCATATTTTCTCCTCCTCTTACTGTGGTAGCTTATAGCACCTGTAGGATTTGTGGGGTTTGCCTGTTCTAGGCACAAAAATTCCTGGTTGTATTTCAGACTAGAAAGTCTCCAGCATACTGAGTAGAGCTTTTATGGAAGATTTATGAGAGGATATGGACAAGAATCAGACATGATGAAAAGAAATGGATGGTTTGCCATCTACACTAAAGGAAGGAGCACCAACATTGATGAGATCACATATCCACCGAAGTCAAGATGCCAAGTATAAATATAGACTATTTATACTTCTTTATTGCCCAATGTCTTATTCATAACACCTTCATTTCTCTAATGCTTTGGACTTATGGGCTGCTCTAACTCATATTATTTCACTGTTTGCTTTAGACCATTGATGGGCAAACTGAAGGATTAAAAGAGGAGGTTAACTACTTTTCCTTGAAGAGAAATAAGACAGCAGGAGAGAGAGGGTCTGCTGCCTATGTAACTGGGAAGATATTTATTCCGGTTCTTCCTAATGAAGCAGGTCCCCAAAGCTTGGCTATATTCCCCACTCAGGGCTCTAAGGAGTACCACTGGGGAGTCAAGAATGATTGCCTCATGTCATTCTGCATTTCCATCTCAGGATCATCACTTAATTTAGCCAGCCTCAAGTAGCTTTTCCTAAAGTGATACAATAAGAATTATTAGTATAAAACATCCCCCCAAAAGTCTCTACCTTCTCCCACAAGAACATACAGAATCCTGGAGAAAGTAGGCTTAAGCTTAATGTGTGGCAAAGGGGTGACTCACACTTTCTGGTTATTATAAGTCCTTTTCTCCAATTTGTGGGTGCTAAAGAAATTCCCTTTAAGTATGGTGAATCTAAATAGTCTGTTCTTTGCTCCTGATACAGATTTTGTTGTCAACTACTGCTAGAGAGACAATGCTAAGATGCTGATGAAGAAATGGGAAGTTCAAAATCCTTAAGACACTTTGAAGTTCCCAAGTCCTTTTCTAGTCAAAAGGGGACAAAGGGAAAGGTGGCCAATCCAAGGTCAAAGCTGAGTCCTTTCCCCACCAAAAAATTTCTTCCCAATAATTTAATTGGAAAAGTCATGCTTGCTCCATTTTCTGTAAAAGATTTCAGTTATCTAGCTTGATAATTTATAGATGTCCTTGAGGTCTGGCCAAATTATCTCAGCCTATGTAAGCATGATTCTTGTGCAGAATTATAATTTGAATGACTTTTCACAGTTAGTCTAGAGCAGTGATTCCCAAAGTGGGCACTACTGCCTCCTGGTGGGTGCTGCAGTGATCCAGGAAAGCGGTGATGGCCACAGGTGCATTTATCTTTCCCATTAATTGCTATTAAAATTTTAAAAAAATTAATTTCCAGGGGGCTAAGTAATATTTTTTCTGGAAAGGGGGTGGTAGGTCAAAAAAGTTTGGGAACCACTGGTCTAGAGCCCATGGATTGATTATCTTATCACTTACTTTAAATGGGGGTAGGGTGGCTTGATTGAGTAAATATCAATCAACTCTTATTACTTCTAATTACTCAAAGCCCTTTTATTTCTTTTTACTGCAAGGAGCTTGGGGTAATTACTTTCTCCAGATCATCCAACTCTACTCTACTCATAAAGGTCTAGTGATCTTATTGTTTTGGGAGTTCTTTCCCATGATGCGTCTAGCAGCCCATCCATGGCTGTCCATCTGAGGGATTCTGGTCCCTCTCTTCCCCCCAACATCACAGACATAGGCTCCATATACTGGGGGCCTTTCTAACTTTCTCCTGACATTGCAAGGATACAAATGGAACCCTCTGACCATCCATCTCTCATCCCTGCCCTTACCAGATAATATCTCTTCCCATTATTCATTTACTTGTTATTTTTTACTTTCAGACTTAAAGCAGAAAGGAAACTTGGAGCCCCTCAAGTATAACTTTTCCTGCCTACTTATTTTACAAATAAGGAAACTAAAATATTTATCCAGGGTCACATGGTGAGGAAGGAAATACCCAAAGAAGGATTTGAGCCCAAGTCTTCCTGACTCCAAGCCCAATGGCATATCTACTACAACACATATAGAGTTACCTCTCCATTACTCTGGTCCTGGCACAATGGATAAACCACTAGCCTAAAAAAGGTCAAGAAGAACTGAGTCCAAATCCAGCTTTACAAACTTATTAACTGTGTGACCCACAGCAAGTCACTTAACTTTTGCTTGCCTCAATTTCCTCATCTGTAAAATTGGGATAATAATAACACCTACTTCTCAAGGTTGTTGTAAGGATAAAATGGGATAATATTTGTATAACACATAGAATAGTGTCTAGCATGTAGTAGGTGCTTAATAAATGCTTTTTCCACATCTTCCATCCTTTCTTCCTTCTTTGTAGCTCTTCCTTGATTATTATATGAAACAGTCTGCTGAAACCCCACCATGTATTTCTCCATTGCCCTCTGTGTGATATTCATTAATAATTCATCAGAAACTATTATATTCTATGTATTGCTACCTTACAGTAACATCAGTAATTTTTAAAGCCCAGAGAATTTTAAAAACCTTCACTCCCAGCTACTTCAGCCAATTTCCAGAGTGACTAGTAATAATAATATCTTACATTCATATGACTTAATAGATTACAGAGGTATTTTCACCACCATTATCTCATTTGGTCCTCACAGTTCTTCAAGACAAACAACCATTTTACAGATGAATGGGAAAACTGAAGTTTGGAAAGTAAAGTGAAATGAGAGTTCCCCTAACTAGCAGGAAGATCTGAGTTCAGGTCTTGCCCCAGGAATTTAGTCATTTTATTACTATGACCAAGTCACTTCCTATCCATCAGCCTCTGTTTCCTCACTTGTCAAATGGAGATGATGGTACCTCCTTCATGGGGTAGTTGTGAGAGCTCAATGAGATAATACATTGTATACAGAGTACTTTCCAAACCTTAAAAGGCTATGTAACTGTTAACTGTAATTAGTATTGTGGAACCAAGTCTTCTGAAACCAAATCCAACTCTTTCTACTGTACCTACCTTTCAATGGAAGCTTTCCTTTCTCAGAATTCAAAGAGAGACACTTGTCCTGAGGAGAACTCTGCAGATCAGGCTTCACAGAAAGAACAGCTCTTGAAGAACTGGCTGCACTCGTAGATCATTTGAGGACCCCAAGATGGAAATAAGGGAATGATGGTTCTGGCTCCTGTTCTAAGAAATGGACTTCCTCCAGATTCAAACCTTTTAATTCACATTGAATTCATTAAGTTTACAGGATCATAGGCTAAAATTTGGAAGGCACCTGAAAGCCATTTACTCCCCATCCCACCCCCCAAAAGGAACTTGAGAGCCCAGAGAGGTTACTTGCCAAGTTCACATAGCTAGTAAGCAGTGAAGTGGGATTTCAAACCCAGGCTCCCTGACCCCATATCCAGTATATTTCCCACCACACAACACTGTCTCCCTTAAGACTGTTGGGTTAACTGCCCCTTCACACACACACACACACACACACACACACACACACATCAAAAAAAAGAAAAAACCTCCCTGGGATGATGCTTCCTGAGGAAATGTACATACAGACCTAGTCTGATTACATCCCAAATGCCATTTTCTGCTCTTTAAACGTTTAATAAAAGAAACACATTCACACATTCACACACACAACCCACAATACTGATATGTCTTCGCATTGCACCAAACCCATGCTATTTGCAGAGAACATTTACTTAACCTTATAGTGATGAGTCCCAGGATGTTTCATTTTCACAGATTTCAGAAGCATCCCTTCCCTCTTTCCCCTTACACACACACACACACACACACACACACACACACACACACACACACACACTTATTTCAGGAGAATCAATAAAGGGGTAGAGGGAAGAAGTGGGGGTGAGGGGGAGTGGGGAAGGGGAGGAAAAAGCTCATGCATAGTCATTGGCTTCGAATAAAAATAACAACACTTAGCATTTCCCCAGCACTCTAATGATGATGAGGCCTTTTGAAGATATAGGTTAATCTCCTGGCACCCTGGTGGGCTGGGTCACTATCATTCCCTCCACTTAGCAGGTGAGAGTGTGGAGCTGCAAAAGGTTAATTGACTTGCTTAAGTCAGCATTGCCAGGCTGTGGGAGACCTGCGGTAGGCACTCAAGGACTGCTGATTCCCTGCCCCAGTCCCTCCTTTTATAGTGTCAGTCCCTCCTCTTGTGGTGCCCACAAGAATGCCCATGAAACAGAATGTGTAGAAATGAAGGCTCATCATGAAAGCTATGTCTCTATTCCCTCCTCCTCTAAAGGCAGTCAAGTGTGGGGAAAGTGCCCAGGTCTTAGAGGCAAAGAACCAGCTATTCAGATACTGCCTCTACCATTGACAGTGGGCATCTGTTTCTTCACAAGGAAATTGGTAGATAGCTATAGAGGCAGTTAATTATTGCAGTAGATAGAATGCTGAGCCTGGAGTCAGGAAAAAACAGAGTTCAAATCCTGCCCCAGATAATTATTACTTGTATGACCCTGGACAAGTCACTTAATCCTGTTTACCTCAGTTTCTTTATCTGTAAAATGAGTCAGCGAAGGAAATAATGAAACACTCCAATATCTTTGCCAAGAAAACCCCCAAATGGGTTCACAAAGAGTCAGAAATGACTGAAAAATGACTAAACAACAAAGACAATCTCTAGATTTTAGGTGGTACAATGAATAAAGTTTTGTATGTACTTAGCATCAGGAAAAATTGAGTTCAAATCCAGTCAAATGTTTACTAATTGTGTGACCCTAGACAAGTCACTTAACCCTATCTACCTCAGATTTCTCATCTGTAAAATGAGCTGGAGTAGGAAATGGCAAAGCACTCCAATATTTTTGCCAAGAAAACCCCAAATGGATTCACAGAGTTGGAAATGACTGAAAAATGACTAAACAACAAAGACAATGTCTAGATTTTAGGTGGTACAATGGATAAAGTTTTGTATATATTTAGAATCAGGAAAACCTGAGTTCAAATCCAACCTCTGACACTAGCTGTGTGACTGTGGGCAAGTTATTTATCCTCTTTCAACCTCAGTTTCCCCTATCTGTAAAATGAGGGTTACAACATCACCTACCTCACTTAATTGTAGTGAGCAACCAAGATAACATGTATTTCAAACTTTAAAGTGCCATATAAATACTAGCTATTATTATTCCTTTCATCTCTACATCCTCTGATTAAAAAAAAATGTAATGTGTCTGGTTCTCTTACACTAACCCATAGACTCACAGGAAGAAGCAGGAATCACTACAACCTCATCTACCTGATAGCTCGAGATACATGGCAAAGGAAACATAGGGAAATGAGGGGAGAAACCAAGTCAGTCAGAGAAACAGGTTGCCTGGGGTGAAAGATTAGACCAATGAGAAAGCTTGTCCCTAGGGAGTAGGAACTAGGTCTCTGTGACAGCATCACTCCCTCTCCTTACTCCCAGCATTTGAAATCGTAATTGTTTGGTGGCCCTGAATAGCTTCCACTTCTTACTCCCCATCCTCCCTGTTGACAAGCACAAGTCACTTTAGAAACGTTTTGTAGGTGATATATAAGTGATTTGTATGGTGCAATGGGCTCTTTGAAAGGGAGCATGCTGCAGAAATGAAATAAAATCTAAGAGATAAATACAAGTGTATTAAAAGACCCTACACATTAAATAGAAACCTCCCATACACAATAAAAAGGGTTACAAGTTCCTGGCGGATCTTATGTGGCTACCCTTGCACCTTAGAAGAGAGTCATTGTAAGACTCCTCACAATTGGTGGAGAACCTGAGGTTGGGAGGAGGGAAGAAGGAAATTAGGGAAATATAAGTGGATGGAGATGAGTTGTATGGTGGGAGAATGATGGAAGAACATAGCCTTTGTATACTATGCTTTTGGGGAAAGAAGAAGTGAAGGGACAAAGGGTTGGACTGAGTCAGAAAGCGTTGGACTCAAATACCATCTCTCCTGTTTCCTAGCTATGAGATCTTCATTAAATCATTTAACTCATCTAAGACTCTGTTTCCTCAACTAAATGGGGATAATAACTATAGGTAGCATGGCTGCTCCCTCAGGTGGCATTTGGGTTGGCAGATGGGTTACCCAGAGGACTTTTGGTTACTATTCCCCTCAAGATTACATGGGAAACCCTGAAGAGCTGGGGTTTCTAATACTGCAGCCCTGAGCCCCCATCATTCAGTTCTGGCTTAGCAGCTCCTTTGAGTCATCGGTTCTTTTGGCTAAAGGGCCAATTTGAACAATTTTTGTCCTCACACAGTAAAAAATCCTCTATTACTCCTGGCCGGAAATCAGCTCTCCAAAGTTTCCCTCGGGTGGGATTGAAAGCAGGCAGAAAATAACTTCCCATGTTTCAAGGGCTGCTTGCTCCCTCCATTGGTCAGTCTACCCACGCTACATGGAGTAACGATCTCACAAGGCTGTTCCGAGGCTCAAAGGAGATAATATATGTAAAACATTTTGAAAAATGTAAAGTACTGCCTAAATGCCAGTTGTAATTATTATCTTTAAAAGGAAAAGGTTGGGCTAGATCATCTCTACAATCCCTTCTGGCCTTATATCCTGTCACCCCCCTTCTCAAAGATGGACCCTGCAGAAGGGAGGTTGGGGTGCTAATTTGCATGCTTGGTCTAAAGTCTTCTTGACCATAAGTCCTCTTTCACCAAAGCGCAAGACCTAAGGCAATAACCCTTATTCTGCACTTAAGTTAACCTCGTTCAGTCATGAGGAAAATTCTAAGAACCAGTGGTTGGCAGGAGATAAATGCTATTCAAATTTCCCACAGCAAAATGGCTTCAGGTGTTTGAGACCTTCATTTCATACTACAGGAAAATCCCATCATCTTAATGCTAGTCTTCAGAGATCAGGAGGAACTGGAACATAATTTCAAGTGCTTTGGTTCTCTCTCAACTAACATTGTGATTTGACTGTCCAGGAATGTAAACACACCTTCCTAGGATACCTAGAGATGCCCTTCACGGACATCTTCCTCTGATGTCTTATTCCAGGATGGAGATGTGACCTGGGATTCCTAGAGCTCTGACATATTCTACCAAATGAAAGGATTAATGACTGCAAGGGTTGCCTCAGGAACAACCTAGCCAAGTTCAGGTTGCAGGAGATGAAGAATTTTCCTTTGGGTCTCCTTACACCTTGAGATACAACAATATTGAGAATGGGCCAGTAAATAACCCTACAGTGGCCTTAAAGTGTTCCAGTCAATTCCCATGGCAAACTTCATTGTTGTCTTATTATAAGAATACTGCTGTGGGCAGTTAGATGGCTTGGTGGATTGAGAGCCAGGCTTGGAGACAGGAGGTCCTGGGTTCAGGTCTGGACTCAGACACTTCTTAGCTGTGGGATCCTGAGTAAATCAGTTAACCCTCATTACCATGGTCTGAACTACTCTTCTGCCTTGGAACCAATACACAGTATTGATTCTAAGATGGAAAGTAAGGGTTAAAAATAATAATGATAATAATATGGCTTTGGGTCCCCCAAACTTCAGCAACTACCACCCCAAGAAGTTAGCAGCCATCAATATAGAGGCAAGACTCTCCACCAGCAAAAAAATTAAGATTTGATAAAGGCTCTAATGATGGTTAGCATTTTTAGTAATAAAATATTTTTAATATACATTATATATACATTGGGTTTTTTTATTATTATACACTTAATAGACTATAGTATATAGTGTAAAGATAACTTTTATATGCATCAGGAAACCAAAATAATTTGTGTAACTTGCTTGATTGCCATGTTCTCTATTAAAGGAACTAAATCCCATTTTCTCTGTGTTTCTGAGGCCTCTGGTTCCTCCCAGAATAACCATTTTGGTTTGGGGGGGGGGTTGTTTTCTTTTGTTTTTGTTTTTTAATTTTTATTTTGAATATTTTCCCTTAGTTACATATTTCATGTTCTTTCCCTCTCCCCCCAACCCCCCCTGTCCCCCCTTAGCTGATACACAATTCTACTGGGTTTTACATGTATCATTGATCAAGACCTAATTCCATATTTGAACAGACCCAAGATGACTGTGACTTCATTCCTCACAGGGTTTCACTTCTTACTCTCCAGATTTTCTCTACCTAGTCTCTGCCCTTGCATCTAGGACTCAGGAGTATGCTTGGCACATGTTCAGACGTTTCAGTCGGTGCCACAATGCAGCAAAATTAAGCAACACATCAACCAAGTATGGTGTTTGCAGGATTCCATCCCCGTAGTGGCCCGTCTCTGCAAAGAAGCTCCGCCATTCACTAGGACCATGACTGTGACCTTGGGCACATCGTGGATCCTCTCAGTCATTTCATGTGTAAAACGTTAATACCTTCTGTCTTTCTTCTGCCTGCCTTACATCCACAAGTCAATGTTTTCTAGTTTGGAGCACCATTTTGCTCTTTATTAAGAGAGATGGCAATAATAAGTATGACTATAGCCACTACTAGGACTGCTAACATTATCTAAGATTTAAAAATGTACATTCATCAAAATAATTTTTTAACCCTTACCTTCTGACTTAGAATTGATTCTAAGTATTGGTTCTAAGGTAGAAATGTGGTAAGGGCTAGGCAATGGGGGTTAAGTGGTTTGCCCAGGATCATGCAACTAAGATTTGAACCCAGAATCTCCCATCTCTAGGCCTGGCTCTCTATCTACTGAGCAACCTAGCTGCCCCCTCAAAAAAATTTTAAAGCCCCTCACAACTTGGCCCTTTCTTCAATTCAATTCAATAAACTTTTAAGTACTTACTATGTGCAAGGGGCATAGATGGGTGGCCCTGTGGATAGAGTGCCACATCTGGACTCAGGAAGACTCACCTTCCTGAGTTCAAATCTAGTCCCAGACACTATTAGCTGTGTAATCCTGAGCAAGTCACTTAATCTTGTTGGCCTCAATTTCCTTATCTATAAAATGAGCTAGAGAAGGAAGTGGTAAACCACTCCAGGATCATTGGCAAGAAAACCTTCAAGAGGGTCAGACACAAAAAAGAATCAGACACAATTGAAAAACAATTGAACTCATGTGCCAGGCACTGTACCAAGTGCTGGGGGTACAAATAAAAAGACAGTCTCTGCTTTCAAGGGGCTTACAAACTGAAGGCACTGGGGTAGTGTGGTGTGTCCAAGGAATACCAACCCATGGGATATGATGTTCATAGAGTCCAAACCAAGCAGAGTCACTGATGGAAAATGAAGAGTTATCTAGAAAGTTCTGAGCCCTCTAAAAAAAATGGAGGCTTTGAGAGGAAGAGTTTGTTCCTTTGCCCTCCTTTCAAAGGAGAGAGAGGCAATTGAGGTTGCTGAGAAGGTTGCTTAAGTATTAAAACCTAAGCCAGTCTGCATGATGAGGAGATTCTTAACCCTCCAGTCTTACACTCTAGGATCCAGTGACAAAGTCCTGCTTGCTGCTCCCCACACTCCACACTACACCCATTATCTCCCAGCCTTTATACTGACTATTTCATGTGCCTGGAATGCTTTCCCTCCTTGTCTCTGCCTCCTGGTCTCCTGACTTCCTTCAAGGGTCAAGATAAAATCCTGCCTTCTGCAGAAGACTTTTGCTGGCCTCCCTTCTCCCCCATAGTTTCTCTCTGACATTAGCTTCTACTTACCTGTTTATACTATATAAAGTATATGTGTACCTGGTTATTTATATGTCTTCCCCATTAGAATGTAAGCTTCTAGATCTTTCTTCTCATTCCCAGCCTTTAGCATGGAGCCTGGCACTTAATGAGTCTGCTTATTTACTAATTAATTCTGGAAGACAGGTTCCACAGGTATTACTTTACAAATTTTAGAAGATATTGAGTTCTATGGGGCTCCTGACCACTAAATGAGGACTCATCCTTTAGTATACAAATTCCTTTCTTTCTGCCCCATCCACTGAACCTGAGAAAAAAGAGAAACCATTCAAATTCTTTCACATTAGATTTATTCACGCTACTAGAATCTCTTCCTATGCCCACTCCCAAAGAGAAGCCAGGAGAAGATTGATTGTCCTCATCCAAATCTGTCTGATTCACTTAGAATGTGTGGCACAAAGACATTCCCATTTTAAAATATGAAAAAGTTCAGGACACATTTTAGAGGTTCATCCAAAGACTCTCTCCCTCCCTCTTTCTGTCTCTGTCTTTATCTTTCTCTCTGTCTCTCTCTCTGTCTCTCTGTCTCTCTGTCTCTCTCTCTGTCTCCCTCTCTCTCTCTGTCTCTCTGTCTCTCTCTCTGTCTCTCTCTGTCTCTCTCTCTGTCTCTCTGTCTCTCTCTCTCTCTCTCTCTCTCACACACACACACACACACACACACACACACACACACACTTCAATGGGAAGGTAACTGGCCAGGTCATTATTTCTTAGATATTCCAAAGGTGCTCAGAATATCTCAATAATATTCCACATGTAACCTGTCTAAGAGATTAGGTAAGCCTGGCTAATTAAGACTCACTCACCACCATCTCCCTGGACGAAAGCTATTGTGGAGGTGGTATGGAAAACAATTAACCCTGCTCAAGTTCAAACAGCTTGTCTGAGCTGTAAGATCCCTTTTTTCCCTCTCTGGAGCCATTAATTAAAGATTCTATCCCTCCCCCTCCAATTCCTCACCATTGTCATGATTTCCCTTCACTCTTGGAGCCAGTCATCACTCTCTACACTTCCCTAAGGAGTTACATAAATGCAAATTCTCAAAGAATATTACAGGGAGAGGGTACACTGGGCCACAGGGGAGACTAACATCTGTTTCCGTAGAGATGCACCTTTTGCTCCAATATCACAGCCCACCACCGAATGCAAAGAGCATTCTGGAGAGAAACTGGCAGGAAACCTGGAGGCTTAAGTCTTCTAAAATCCCAATGAAAATAGATGAGCTGAGTTTACATTTGTCAAGGTGAGGGAAATGATGCATTTCTGAATGAGAAAATGCGTAAGTGTTGTAGGTAAAAATAAGAAATCTCCAAGGAGTTCCTGGATATGCATGTGTTTATGGTTTACTTTCTCATCCTCGATGCTGGAGGCTTATAATTATCCACATCAGTAGAGCCTGTAGATTTCACTCACCGGTTCCTTGCAGACAGGGGTGCTGACTGTTTTTTTTATATATTTACATAACATTCAGAGAAGATGAAACATTTTTTCATGGGGAGATTATGTCTATAAAATATGATCAGAGTGTTCCCTGGCTGAAATTCACTGAGACTCCTATGAAGGTTCTTGGAGGTAAGAAGGTACCACTTCTACTCACAGATTCAAGGGATGTGATTGATTGGGGGGGGGGGGGGAGGGAATTGGAGGGAAAGAGAATGGGGAAAGAATGGTTGGATTTGGGGATACCTGTACGTTTCTGCAGAGGCCTTTGATTTCACCAGCATGGAGTCTACTTGCAACAACAAGCAGATTTTCAGCTCCTTTTAATTATAATCTTAGGGAGGAGGCTGGGACAGTTGCTTTCCCATGGTCACACAAGCTCAGATGGATAAGCACCAGGAACTGAACCCAAGTTTCATGGCTCAGAAGCTGAGCCTCTATTCATTGAACCCTGCCACCTGTTGGGTGGAAGTTTTCTGAAGTAAATAAGCAAAGGCTCACACTTACTTGCCATAGGAAGACACTGTTGCAATACGGAAAGCGTCTCAAATTTCTGGGCACTTTGAGGTGACACCAAGCCCTTTAGACCTATAGCTCTTGCATTTAAGCAATCCAAAAACTGTAGTGGGGAGGGCAGGTGTTATTGTTATGCCCATTTTATAGATAAGAAAACTGAGGTCAAGATTGGTTAAGTCGCTTCATTTATTTTTTTTTCTACCTTACTTTCTTAGAGTAACAACTCTTAAGACAGAAGGGAAGGGACTAGGCAAATGGGAGTTAAGTGACTTGCCCAGAGTCACACAGCTAGACAGTGTTTGAGTCAGATTTGAACCCAACCTCCCCTAACTCTAGACCTGGCACTCTATCCACTGTGCCCACCTAGCTACCTTAT
Source organism: Gracilinanus agilis (assembly GCF_016433145.1). Classification (NCBI taxonomy): domain Eukaryota; kingdom Metazoa; phylum Chordata; class Mammalia; order Didelphimorphia; family Didelphidae; genus Gracilinanus; species Gracilinanus agilis. The sequence continues at coordinate 158,504,867 of NC_058133.1, read as the reverse complement.
AAGTCATTTTCCCAAGGGCAAACTAATTAGTTGTTAATTTAGGACTTTTTTTTTCTTCTAAGACAAGACTCTTCCCACCATAGCACCATGTTTTTCAATGAAGAGGCAGAAAAAAAAAACTAAGTTTATGGCAGGGGCTAGGAACTTTTCACTGCAGGTGTCTGCATGACATACTCTTGATATGTGAGGGACAGGGGTAAATCCAATATAACATCATTACAACAGTGCCTGACAAGAAAGATAGTGTGATGTAGTGGGTAGAGTGCTAGGCTTGGAGCCAGGAAATCCTGAGGTCACATTTTACCTTTGACACTTAAAAGCTGTGTAACCATAACTTCTCTGAGTCTTACCTTCCTCACCCATAAAATGGATATAATAATAACACAATACAGGTACTATGTACTTCACAGGTATTGTTGTGGGACTCAAAGGAAAAAATATATGTACAGTTCTATGTAAATACCAGTTGTTGTTGTTGTTGTTGTTGTCGTCATCATCATTGTCGTTGTCATTGTTGTCTTTGTAGTTGCCAACAGGCAGGGTAGAGACTGGAAGCAGAAATCAGGGCATGAATCATCTTTAGTAAGAACACCAGAGATCGTCCCCTGGTGGAGCTTCTGAGATGAAACAAAGAGTCACGGAGTTTTAGAAATAGAAAGGACCTCAGATCTTGTCCATACTCCAAAATAATCCATACTCTAAAAATAATCTCTTCTACAGAGCTATCAAATGCAAAGAGATCCCTGCTGGCTGTAGATTGACTTAGAAAACCACAGATTTGCATTATGTGTTTCATTTTGTATTTTTGTTCATTTTGTTTAACATTTTCCTATTATGCTTTAATCTGTTTCTGGCTGTACTGGGGAGTTTTACAAGCCAATCACAATCCAGAGCTCAACAACACACCTGATGAGTGGTCATCCAGCTTTTACTTGAAGATTTGCAATAAGGAGGAACATTCTCTCTCCCAAAGCAACCCATTTCACCTTTACATAGCTCTTATGTCAAGGAGGCTTTTCCTGTGACATGAAGAATCTCTACAATAATCGCCCAGTGCCCTCTCTCAGGGAGGTAGAGAGAAAAAAATATATATGTATATATTTTTATTATATTTATTATATGTATATATAAAACCACAAACCCAATTAGATTCCAAAAGGATCCTTGAGAAATAGCCATGATGAATTGTTGCCCCATAGAAGAGGACATGTTTGTGTATGTGTACCCTTACTTAAGAAGAAGCTCAGTGCCTCTATCTTCTCTCTCTCTCCACTGATTCTCAAGATTATGGGCACGTCATCTGTTATTGGGCAAACCATGATGCATTACTTTAAGTTCAGTGCCCCACAGGGAAGGCTTTGCTGAATATATTAAGACTTGGTTTCAGCAACCTTGTAATTTATTGACTGATTCCTTCGATCAAGTCCATTCAAGTGGTTTAATAGGTTTCTCATGTAGCTAAATGACTTTTACCATTGCCCCATTGATTATTACTAGTTGTAATTCTTTATACCACTTCATAATCATTAATTAGCTAATCTTCACAGTATTCCTGTGAGGTAGGTTAGAATTATTCCCATTTTACAAAGGGTTTAATCAATAGATATATCTATCAGAAAGCCAAAGCACAGAGAAAAATAATTCAAATTTGCCAAGTTGAAGGAGACATCAGAGATCATCTAATCCAACCCACATTTGGCCTAGACATTGGTCAGAGAGAGAGAGAGAGAGAGAGAGAGAGAGAGAGAGAGAGAGAGAGAAAGCTTCAATATAGGCTTGTGGTTAAGTCTAGGGCTATTTTTCCAGAAGTCTGCCTTTGTTCTTCCTCATAGGGTAGTCCATTTCTTTATAGCAAACACTGTCTCAGAATAAAATAAAAAATCAGCTTAACTTTATCAAAATACAAAACCCATTATAAAGGAACTAAAAGCAAATAAGCTTTTAGAGGCTATGAATCTGGTTCACCAGATATCATTGAGGCAGAGGAGAGAAGGAAAGTGGAAAAGTGATAAATTCACCCAATCCCAATGCAGCAGCAAATTATGAGTAGTAAAGTCACTCCTTAAGGCCAGCGAGACAAAGTCTCCAAAATTGGCGTTTATTTTCAGTTTGCAGTAGCAGTACCCTTGCCTTGTATTCACCTGGCTGCTGCAGCTGACAAGTTTCTACATACCCCACACCCTCTATCCTTCCTCTCCATAGGTACTAAAGTCCTTGACATAACCCCACCCCACGTGGTCTCATCCAGCTTATTTCTATTATCTTTCAATCTCTCCTTCCACCTGAGAAAAAATATATTTCTTCTCAGCCCCATTGCAGATATGGGGCTATACTTGGTCCCAAGCTTCGTCCTTTCTTCCCATTGCTTATTCCTACCTGCTCCTTTCCTAAAGATATTCTGAAATATACTTAGTGTGAAAAAATCTGATCTATATAACAAAATAAATTCTCATTTAAAAATGAGAACAATAAACTCGGTAATGGGTTAGATCATTCTATCTTCTAAGTTCTTTAAAATCCTCTGTCTCACATGAACATCTTTTTGCAGAAGGGGGCATGACCTAGTATACTGTATGTAATTAAATGATTTTGCAGGAATGAGGGGATTCAAAAGCCTACAAGTAAGCAGGAGGTATCCTAATTAGTTCCGGATCCAGGATTATAGAGTGAGGTAAGTGACTCCATACATAGCACTCAAATAGACAGATTCTAAAACACAAAGTGAGTACTCTATGGAAAAAAATGCCATTCTTTTTTTGTGGTCTAAAAAGAAAATCATATGCCATTGTACAGAGCTCTAAGCCTAGGAAAGATTATGGGGGCCAAACTAGAGTTAGGATATTCGAAACATTAGTTTTAGAAAGCAAAAATACTATTCAGCTTGGGACTTGGTAGATTTCATACACATATCTAATTAGTTTAGCCTAGTTTATTATTTATGACTTGGTATTCTCCTTTCCCTTGTAAATAAATGTCTTTGTTTAAACAAGGTGACATATGTGGTACCGGGAAGAGAAACATGTCCCAGAGCCAAGCATTCATATTCAAGCAATGATAGAAGGAAGGACAGAAGTTAATTAAGGATTAGGGCCATCAGTCTCTAAACCAGTGATTCCCAAAATGGGCACCACCGCCCCCTGGTGGGTGCTGCAGCGATCCAGGGGAGTAGTGATGGCCACAGGTGCATTTATCTTTCCTATTAATTGATATTAAAATTAAAAAAAATTAATTTCCAAGGGGCTAAGTAATATTTTTTCTGGAAAGGGGGTGGTAGGCCAAAAAAGTTTGGGAACCACTGATCTAAACCCATGAAACCAAGAAGGCTCATAGATCAGGAAGGTCAAGGTGGTTTGGGGATGCAGATCATAGACTGAAGATGAATGAAAGTTGTATAGAAGTCTGTAATGCAAGGTAGCTAGCAGAAACTTTTTGCTTCTGTAATTTCTAATGGTCACAAAAAGTCAGTTAGAAGTCTTAGAATCTTCAGAAAGTCAGTTAGAACTTAAAGCTATAAATAGAGGTGAAGTTCCAACTGATGGAGCTTTTGCCTTCTGGCTTTCACTGTGGCTAGAGGTTTTTGCTTTGGCCTTTCAGCTTGGCTTTGCTTCAGCCTTGGCCTGTGCTTATCTTGTCTTGGGGAGATTTAAACCTATCTCATTTCTCTGGACCTCTCCCTGATCTCTCCATCCATATCCCTCCCTTTCCCTGATTTTCCTGTAGATCCTGGGTGGAAGGGAGGGCTTGGTGATTGAACATTGTGGGTTTTAGTTTCTATAGACAAGTAGAGTATTCTCAAATAAGTTACCCCTAGTTTTAGTGATTTAATAAGGACTTTACTTAAAAGGCAGTCAAATCTCCCGACTGGGAGAACAAGCTCTCTCAGTCTAAACCTCTCCGTGACCCATTCCCCACCATCACCTGTCTCCCTAGCAGCAGTTAAAAATCCTTAACCTCTTCCCTCTGACTAACCTGAGATTAATAAATTCCCTTGTTAACTACTCAAAGCCTCTGGTGAATCATTGTATCGAAGGTTGAGGCAAGGGCTAAAGAGGGAGGAATCATTTTCTTTTTATTTCTTGAAAGAACTGGGGGCATCCATCTTGGCAGGAAATACCTATCCAAGACTTCCTGCAGCCATCAGTTTGACTGGCAGGGAGGGGTCCTCTCAACTCCTCCCTCAGGAGACTTTAGAAACAAGAGAAAGCCTCCAGCAAAAACCTAAACATTTCTTACTGGCCTTAATTTCCTCCCTGTATCCTCTTTCTCAAGCCTCTGGGAATAAACCTGTTTGAGCTGCCCTCTCCTACATATCCCATTTCCTTTATCTCCTATATACCTTCCCTTACCTTCTTTCCTCCTCCAATCACCTTATAATCACCTAATATCCCCTTTATCCTTCCTCACACCCAAATTGCATTTGAGACCCACTCAGATTATTTACTTTTTTTTTTTAAACCCTTACCTTCCATCTTGGAGTTAATACTGTGTATTGGCTCCAAGGCAGAAGAGTGGTAAGGGTAGGCAATGGGGGTCAAGTGACTTGCCCAGGGTCACACAGATGGGAAGTGGCTGAGGCCAAATTTGAACCTAGGACCTCCCATCTCTAGGCCTGGCTCTCAATCCACTGAGCTACCCAGCTGCCCCCGATTATTTACTTTTTATAACAAGTTCTTAGGCTGGAGGTCATGAATTTATTTTTAAAATAGATATGGGACAGAGTCAAGATGGTGGAGAAGGTATACGGACTCATCTGAATTCTACCAAATTACCCTCCAAAAAAGTCATGAGATGATACCTCAAAATGAATTCTGGAGCAACATAACCTAGGGAAAAGACAAGGTGGAGTAATTTTAAGCCCAAAACAACTTAGAAGGCCAATACAGGGGATCTACCACACCAGGGTGGAGAGAGCATGAAAAGCAGGGTCTCAGAACAGACCCCACAAATGCCACAGGCCTTGGGTGCTAATGGAGCAACAGCACAGATGCTAAGGGGAGACTGGACAACTGCCCAGAGGAGATTACAGGGGTCCCTTTGCTGGCTTTGTGTGCAAGATTCTTGTCCTATTGCCTATAGGCAGATCGAGGTCATAGTACTGGGGCACAGTCACACGGTGAAGAAGAGCACTAGCAAATACCAGCACTTGCAGCCACCAGGGAGCAGCAGAACCTGGTCACAGTTCTGAGGGGTAAAAGAGTGTTCAGGATTACTCACAGACCAGAAAACAGGTCTGGAGAGTACAAATTCACCTCTCCTTACATCATGCCACCTTGGAAGAACAGAAAGCAGATAGATCCTCAGAACTAGCTCTGAAACCAGCTGCACAAAGAACCTGAGGCTTGGAATAGTGCTCCCTTCACCACAGTTAGAGCCCAACTTTAATGGTTTTTTAAACTAAAAGAAAGGAAAAGGCAGGGAAATGAGCAAACGATTAAAAATATGAAACTCCACATAGAAAGTTATTTTGGTGCCAGGGTAGACTCAAACTCAGGAGAAGACAACAAAGTCAATAATGCTATTTCCAATGCCTCAAAAAATTATTAATTGTTCTCAGGTCCAAAAAGAATTAATGGAAGAGCTCAGAAAGGATTTTAAAAATCCAATAAGAGGTAGTAGAAAAACTAGGGAAAGAAATGAGAATGATATAGGAAAATCATGAAAAGGATTCAACAGCTTGGTAAAGGAAGCATAAAAAAATGCTAAAGAAATTAATATCTTAAAAACAGAATAGGCTAATTAGTAAGAGGCACAAAAATTCAGAGAGAATATGGAAAAGCTAGTGCACAAATGCATTGCTGGAGGAGTTGTGGACTAATTCAATTATTCAGAGAACAATGTGAACCTATATCCAAAAAGTTATAAAAGGAAAATAAAACAGTACATACTTTTTGACCCAGCAATACCATTTCTAGGTTTGTATCCCAAAAATATAAAAACCAAAAGGAAAAGGACTTAAATGTACAAAAATATTTAAAGCAGCCCTTTTTAGGGGGGCAAAGATTTGGAAAGTGAGAGGATAACAGTCAATTGTGGAATGGCTGAGTAAGTTATAATATATGATTGTAATGGAATACTATTGTACTGTAAGAAATGACAAGCAGAAGGAGCTCAGAAAAACCTGGAAAGACCTACATGAGCTGAAGCAGAGTAAAATAAGCAGAACCAAGAAAACATCGTACAGCGACAGGAATATTTTACAGTGAACAATTGTGAATAACAGCTGTTCTCAGCAATATGATGATCCAAAACTCTGCTGAAAGATTCCTGACTTTAAAAAAAAAGTCATCTGCTTCTAGAGAAAAAGAACTGAGAGTCTGTATCCAGACCAAAACAAACTTTTTTCACTTTATTAATTGTTTTTCTATTTGAGTTTCTTTCCACAAAAGGATTAATATGGAAAAATGTTTTATATGTTTGCACACGTAAAATCAATATGAGATTGTTTAACATCTCAAAGGGGTATGGGAGTTCAAGGGAAAGGAATGAGGAAGAGAATTCAAGACTCTTTCTTTGAAAAATGTTCAAAAATGTTTTTACATGTGATGGGGGGAATAAAATAAAATTTAATACAATAAATAATGGTTGAGTGAAAATAAAATTAAATAGATAAATATAGGCCCAGAAATTGGAGGTTCTGTGTTCAAATCTGACATTAGACACTTCCTAACTGTGTGACCCTGGACAGGTCACTTAACCCCAATTGCCTAGCCCTTACCACTCTTCTGCCTTGGTACCAATACTTAGTATTGATTCTAAGACAGAAGATAAGAGTGGAGTTTTTTTTAAACATAGATAGATGGATAGATAGATAACTCTACTTCAGTATCATTGATTTTCTTTGAAATACTATTTTTTCATTTTAAAACATTAGCCTGAAAGGGGTTCCACATGCCTAACTGTCATGACACAAAAAAAGGTTAAGTTCTCTAGTCTAGAAGGTTAAAAAGGAAAAAACACTAGAACAAAAGAGCTAGGTACTCTGGACCAGACCCAAGAATTCCTGGAATCCCAATACAGTTGATCTAGCTCATCCAATTATTAGACTCAGAGGGCAGCTAGGTGGCACAATGGATATAGTGCCAGGCCTGGACTGGCAGAAAGACTGATCTTCCTGAATTCAAATCTAGCCTTAGACACTTCCTAGTTTTGTGACCCTGGGCAAGTCACTTCACTCTGCTTGCTTCACTTTCCTCATTTGTCAAATTAGCTGGAGAAGGAAATGGTATCTTTGCTAAGAAAACCCCAAATGTGGTCATGAAGAGTTGGACATAACTGAAAAATTACTGAACAAAAAAATGTTGTTCCACAGATATTTGTTTAAGACTCGGGGCAAAATCCCTTATAACCATGGTTATAATGTTTTAGTTTTAGTATGTGGTTGTTTTTTTTTTTACTTTTGGTGAAAATTACCTACAGATATTACTCATAGGAGGTTCCTCCCCAGGGCAACACAGTCAGTTCCAAAGACAGACTCATTGAATGCCATCTGGCATAGTAAAATTCATTAAAGAATAAGAAAATTTCCAAAACTAAATGGTCTCCCCAGGGCTCTTAGTACAATAAAATTTGTGACCAATATTAATCAAAATATTTATAGAAATTAACATAATCCTTGTGCGGGACCTCCCTGATGGCATAAAGTACCTGGCAATATTTTGGGAAATTTTTCATTTCTCTGTTTTGCTCCCCCAAACCAGAATTGAGGAATTTCAATAAGAAAGCTGGGAATTGCATACAAAGAGTATAGTCACTCACACCCCTTACAAGTGCACAGATTCACAAGGCTCAAAAAGATTAAATGGTTTATTTAGAAGTTAAAAGAAATAGGACTCATCAGATACCATAGAAAAAATCAAGTATTAGAGAGCAACCATCCCCACAAGGCTGTAGTGCTCTATCAAAAGAGACCCAGGAGTTGCTCATCCATATCAGTGCTTCCTTTCATGGCCCCTCTGGTTGCTTATGCAGCATGGTTTTTCCTGTAGCTCTCATTTCTAGCTACTCTTAGTATAGATCCTTGCCACAGGCCCCCCTTTGCTTATACACACTACAGCTTCTCTCCTTCAATTTATTTTCAGCCTCCAGCAAATGATGGTTATTCCCAAGGGAGAAAAACTCTTTCTCTAGCATCTCTTCCAGTCTGTGTAACAGACATAAAATGCAGCTCTGTTTCTAAATCTTCTCTTACATTGTGTCTCCCACAGCCCCTGACCTGGTACATTTTAATTCCCCTTGGGCAATGGAATAGGCTTATTCATCTAACAATGACCAGAGGTAGTCTTTAAAGAGAAGAATTAATTAGTCCCTCTGTCTAGCCCTCATTCTCTTATGGGCAGAGCCACTCTTTTCCAACCCCTACTTTCAAGGATGATTCTCTTTCTCTTGTGAATGCCCTCAGCCCCACCTCCACAGAGGTAAGGACTTCCTTGAACCTGCTATGGCAATGGAATTGTAGAAGGAAAAGTAGTCCCAGTTAGCTATAGCTAAGTAACTATCCCCAAAATATTCTCCTTAGGAAACCTTCTTTGTTCTAAAAGACTACTAACTCACTTTCCTTTCCCCATAGTAGTTCAAGACAGTCTGAACTGATATAATCATTTTGCTGCTTTTGGGAAGTTATAATAATGCTTATTAATAAAATATCTTTAGTTCAGCTCTATCCCTTCCACTAATTGTTCCAGTAAATTAAAAAAAGAGAATTGCCTTCCTTCTCTGTGTCCTTAAGTGACCATTGCCCTAATAGGTCGCTTTTACATTCCTCCAGGATACACATACACAACACAAATGCTATTTTAGAGAAATTAGTTTGTTTATAAGAAATGCAGAGCAAAAAAATATAGAGAGAAAGTGAATAGATATTGTTTTAAAGTGCAGAAAGAAAAAGCATGAAAGCCAGCGTATAGTAAGAGAAAGAAAGGAATAGAAATTTAACCATTTATAGTTCTTGCTAAAAGGAGCAGCTATAGTTTCTTCCAAACATTTCTCTCCTGGGCAGTGTAGCAACAGTAGCAGTAAAGCCACAAAAGCAGTGATCCCCGCCAATGCAGAGGCGCTCTCTCATCCCCTCTCATTCTTTTCTCTCTGCTTTGAGGCAGTCACCTAATCATTAATCCTCTAAACACTTGCACATTCCTCCTCTCTTGTGATATTTCAGCTCCCCCATCTATTAGAATGAAAGAAGAAGGAAACTATCTTTTTAGGCATGGCCATATCTGCATAGCTTCCAAGAGGTCAAGTAAGGAACACACCAGAAATATCTTCCTGCTAGCAGACACTGTCTCCAGTGAGCCATTACATGAAAATTACCCAGGGCCACTTCCAAAAATATCTAGGGGAAGGAGAAGGCTTGCACAACCCCTGGCACTAATACACACTGGGGAGGAAAAGATTTTTAGACTCTCTATGCAAAATCATATGCCATAAAACACAAATACTTAAATACACTGTAGCCCTGAATGAGCTCCCTTTTCCCTGAATTTCTTCACTCAACACCCTACCTATCCCAGGTTTAAGTTACCTGGACTACAAAGGACAAAATAACTAGAGGAATCACAAAATCTTTGGGGTTGGGCCAGAAAGTCTCTCAACTCTACTCTCCCAACCCACAGCCTCTTGAAACTTGAGTCCTATTCTATAGTTCCTAAATCAATCAATAAGAATATTAATCCCACAGTTGCCTAATATAAAAGGTTTAAGAATAAAGGGAAATCAGACAATGGTATGTTGTAGTGATGGTAGAGCTAAGGAAAGCTAAGAAAAATGACCAGATGATAAAGAAAAAATTCTGTAACTTTTTTTTAACTTTTACCTTCTGTCTTAGAATTGATACTAAGATACATATGGAGTATGCAATTGGGGTGAAGTGACTTGCCCAAGGTCATATATAGCTAGGAAGTATCTGAGGCTAGATTTGAATCCAAGACTTCCCATCTCCAGACCTGGCCTGACTCTCTATACACTGAGCCATCTAGTTGCCCCTTCCCATAGCTTTCTTGATGGTGTTACTTCTCTTTTGTTAAGAAAAAAAAAAGATTGAGATTTGTCAAAGGTACCAATACTAATAATCTGTAGTTTAGGCTGCAGTTTGTCTGGGCTTTTAGGGATTCTTCATGTAAAGAATAAATAATGATTCCAAAGCTTCTAGCCATTTTGGGCAATATAGTCTTTAATATCATTCAAGCTAAATCTGTCTGGGCACTTGCCAACATGGCTTCTAGGATGGTAAACAAAGCCAAAGATGTCGTAGATGGAGGTAAAAAGTCAGCATATTTGCTCCTTTTGCTCTATCATCATCATCAACAACAACAACTCCCTTGCCCTAAGTATGTGTTCTCCAAGGTATTGTGGACCTGCTTCCTTTCTTTCTTTATACTCAGCCAGTCAATAGATCTTCTGTGCTCCAGGTACTATGAAAACCACTGGCTATACAAAAAGAGGCAAACAACAGTTCCTGCCCTCAAGTAGCTCACACCTTAATGTTCTGTTCTCACATCTCACTTTCTTTTCCCATGAGTTCAATTATTTTCTTTACTTCAGAGGTGACATACACACTGCCACTACCACAAAACTCCAGAATGGAGTCCATACAAGATTAAAATGTAATTGGAAAATATTTAATAAAATAAATTAAAATGCAATAGAACATAGATAACATGAAATTTTAAAACCAAGACTATATGCAGACCACAGGGATCCTAATGTATGGATTAGTAGCCAGGTGGCCCAGTGCCAAATGTGGCATCAGGAATACTCATCTTCCTGAGTTCAAATCTGGCCTCAGACACTCATTAGCTGTGTAACACTGGGCAAATCACTTAACACTATTTTTCTCAGTTCCTCCATAAAATGAGCTGGAGAAGGAAATGGCAAACCACTTTAGTGTCACTTTCAGGAAAAGATTGGGTCACAAAGAGTCAGACACATCTAAAACAACTGGCCAACAACAATTTCTATTTGAGTTTAACAACACTGATCTAGACAATCATTCCATATCTACGTAGCCTAAACTTTCTCCAAAAACTATGGTCCTGCACTATGGAGAGTTTACTGGAAATCTCTACTCCATTATTCAAAAGGCATCTCAATTCAAACCATGTCAAACAAAACTAATCTCTCTGTCTCTTAAAATGTGTCTCCTCCAAACATCATTGTGTAATGATTTTTTTTATACATGCCCAGATCACCTAAGATAGAGGCAGCCACATAAGAGATGCCATAGTAAATGTCTTGTTCATTTTGTAGCATGGACTCCGTGCACTAAACTGGACTGGGAGAATGGCCATCTTCTTAGGCTCTGTGGTCCTGAGAAATGGGTAGAGGATTTTTTATCTTGTCTCATTTCTCCTTGTCAATTCTAGGCATCAGGAATGGAGTTCCTGAACACTGAAGCTACAGCTATGGTTGGTGATCTTGATGCCAGATTTCCAGCCTGGATATTGTTGCTAAGCCAGCAGAGAAATTGTGAAAGATCTGGGCATCTGATCTCTAACCCAGAAGAGCTTTGGACTTGCAACTTGATGGGACTAATGCCATATAGTAACTAAGATATATGGTGAACTTAATCTCCTCCCCAGAGGCTAAGGAGGTATAGAAGGGATTATGCCCCTAGTCATTTGAGGAATGTTTGTATTTTTTCTCTTGCTATATTTTTGAAGTAAATGCTGCTATTCAGTCATTTCAGTGGTTTCTGACTCTTTATGACTGTATTTGAGGTTTTCTCAGCAAAAATACTGTAGCAATTTGTCATTTTCTTCTCCAGCTTATTTTACAGATGAAGAAATTGAGGCAAACAGGGCTTTGCAGCTAAGAAGTGTCTAAGGCCAGATTTGAACTCAGGAAGATGTCTTCCTGATTCCAAAACTAGTGTTCTATCCAGTATGCTGTCTAGCTGCCCTTTGAAGTAAATAGTCATTTGTAAAAGCTAATCTTAAAGTCAAATGGTTAAATAGAACTTGAACCCCTAAAATTACAGGATCACAATAGTTAGGAGCTTGATATAAATATTCTGCAAAAGTCTTACTATAACACTCATGATACTATAGAGTTAATCCTACATTCCTGAGGGGTTTTGGCATTGAAACAAATGTTCTACTGGGTATGACCACGATGGAAAGACTTGGTTTGGAAAGAGTATGATTCTGGCAACAGATTATGTCTACTGTTTAGGGACTAATCTAGCTAAATATGACATAAGAAATGTGTGTTAACTGAGAACCAGATAGGGTAAATTGATCAATTAAATGATGATAGGAACATAGAGAAACAGGTCTAATATCAATTGCTAGAGCAGCTGTAAATTGTTTTTTTAGAAAACAAGATGGGTATATACATTACAAGCTATAAAGTTATTCATACTCATTGACCTAAGGATCCCATTACTAAGATTAATCCCTAAGGGCATTATTGAGAGGGCAAAAAGCTGTGTATGTGTGAAGATATTCACAGAAGATTTGCTTGTAATGACAAAATAACTAGAAATAACTCAAATGCAATGATTGGGAGAAATAGCTGAATAGATGATGATTTATGAATGTAATGGATTGTATTATGTTATGAAAAATATTGAAAATATAAAGAAAAAATGGAAACATATGAAAAGAAGAAAAAAGAATTAATACATACCAAAAAAAGAATAAAAGACAATGCATACTGTGAAGAGTGAATCAAATTCTCTTTGTCTATTCAGCAACTTTAAGGTTAATCAAAAACCTAAGTACCCCTTCTTAGTACCTTACTAAGAATGAGAGTTCACAAGTCACTTGCTAGAGAGGGTGACAACTCCAGAGGCCAATACCCATGTTGGGCAGTGCTAGGCAAATTGAAAGACTGATTGGTTCCCATAAAGTGGGGAAGCAACAGGAAGTGACATCAAGAAAACTGCTTTCAAAAGGCCAGCTGAAGGATTCAGTCTCTGACTCTGCATTGGTGAGCAAGACTGTAGGAGGAGACTCTTTCCTGGGATCCTGCAGTGGTGAGTGGAATGATTCCTTCCTTGTTTTTTCAATGAGGAGACCCTCTCTGCTCATTGGTACTTAGATAGAACACTCCCTTCAGCGTAAATTATGGTGATATTCTTGGCAGTCTTAGCCTCATATGCACTGAAGGTTTTCAGTGAATTCTTCAACATCTCCTGGCTCTTCAGGTTTCGGCTTCCTAATGAGGATTTTGGATTCTGGTGAGATTCACTTTCAGATTCACATTTGTGGTCTGGAAACATTAGGATTAAACTCAGGGAATTGGTAGCTAGGCAGTACTTTCAGTCTCCTTATCTACATTTTTCCACTTTTACTCTTTCTACCTCTTGGTAAATAAAGCTGCTAAAAGTCATTTTGACATAAGCTGTAATATTTTTAAATTGGTGACCACCATATTACTTTAGAATTCTCATATTAGCAAAAAAACCTAAATTTAAATTCTTATAATACTATGATTACATTAAGAAAAACTAATATCAAAAAAATCAAGAGAAAAAAGTATCAAAGTACAATAAATATAAATGGAATGCAAAATCAGAGGATTTTTATATTAGCACGTATATATATATACATAATTTATATATTTCTAAATAAATTATAAACAATGTGGATTTTGTACATCATTTTAATGCATTTGTTTATTTGAATTTTGTGGTGAGGGATGGTGGTTATTAAGTATATAATCAAAAAAATTGAAAAAGAAAAAGAAAAAATAGGGGTTTGTTCCAATAGCAGAGATCATAGACCCCCACTTCCCTCAAAACTCATAAGGGTACCAAGTCTCCTAAACTAGGAGAAGTATAGCATACCTGACCACCAAGCAGTGGAGATCAGAGTAGTAAGTATTATACCTCTTTATACTGAAGGCTTCCCAATCTGTCAGCATTGATTCTTCTTATCCCTTTATGTCTAACATGCATTCACTTGCCCTGTCCTGGTGATTCTCTTTCCATAATATTTCTCATATCAATACCCTTCTCTCAATCTAGGCAGCCTGCACCATACTTCAAGCCCTGATCACTTCTTATCTGAGCTACTTAAATAGCCTCTAAAATTCTTCTCCCAGTCTTTCTCTCTAATCCATTCTACACAGAGCAGCCAAAAGAGTGAATATGTCACTCTTTTGGTCAAAATTTTGCAGCAGCTCCTTCTTTGCCACTTAAAATGTAAGTTCTTCATCTTTGTATTTAAAGTATTCCACAAGAGGGCAGAACAAATATGGTGGTTTAATAGCAGCAAAAGCTAGAACTACTCCAAGAATTTTTTCAAACCAATCTTAAAATAGTGCCTCAAAATAGCTGAAGTCACAAAACTAAAAAAGAAATAGAGTGAGGGGGCTCTCCTGTAGAAATAGCTTACCGTGCTTTAAGCCCTGCAAGTCATCAGCAAAGAAGACAGAATCATCAGTTTTTAGAAATTCCAGTCCATAGATCAAAAAAAAAAGACTGGGAAAATGAGCAAACAGAAAAAAGAAATACCTAATCATAGAAAAATTTTATGGAGACAAAGACGAGCAAGGCACTGTTTCAGTAGGGAACAGTGAGAGCAAAGCGGCTACATGCAAAACTTCAAAGAAAAATAGAAATTGGTCTCAAGCTCTGGAAGAGCTCAAAATGGAAATTAAAAGTTAAATAAGAGAGGTGGAAGAAAAATTGGAAAAAGAAATGAAAATAAGCAAAATGAAAATAATAGCTTAAAAACCTAAATTGGTCAAGTAGAAAATGAGGCACAAAAATCCAATGAAGAAAAGAATTTTTTAAAAAACAGAATTGACTTACTAGAAAAAGAGGTTAAAAATCCAATGAAGAAACAAATTCCATGAAAAGTAGAACTCACCAACTGGAAAAAGCAATTATAAAATCCATGAAAGAAAAGAGTTCCATGAAAAGTAGAATAGAGCAAGTAGAAAAGAAAGATCAAATGGACATAAAAGAAAATTGGTCTTTAACAATTAGGATTGGGCAATTAGAAGCTAATGACTTCATGAGACATCAGAAAAACAATAAAACAAAATCAAAAGAATGAAAAATGGAAGAAAATATAAAATATCTCATTGAAAAAAATGATCTCAAAAATAGATCCAGGGAAGACAATCTAAAAATTGTTGGACTACCTGAAAGTCATGATTTTAAAAAAAAGTGTAGACATCATATTACAAGAAATTATCAAAGAAAACTGCCCTGATATTCTTGAACAAAAAAGTAAAAAGGAAATTGAAAGAATCCACAGATCATATCCTGCAATAAATCCCCAAATGACAACTCCAAGGAATTTTATAGCCAAGCTCAAGAACTCCCAAGTCAAGGAGAAAATACTGAAAACAACGAGAAAGAAACAATTCAAATATCATGGAGCCTCTATCAGGATTGCATTAAGTTCTGGATCTTTGGGGTATAAAATATAGGATATATTATCCTATAAAGAAGTAGAAGGGGAATGAGAAATGAGATGACGGGGAGGGGAGTAATATAAGAGAGAAGAGGAATTGGGAGTGATTAAAAGACTCTACAAAGGGGGAAGTTGGGTGGCTCAGTGGATTGAGAGGCAGGCTCAGAGACAGGAGGTTCTGGGCTCAAATCTGGCCTCAGACATTTCCTGTCTGTGACCCTGGGCAAGTCACTTGACCCCCATTGTCTAACCATTACTGCTCTTTTGCCTTGGAACCAATACACAGTATTAATTCTAAGATAGAAGGTAAGTATTTAAATAAAGGCTCTATAGAGAAGTAGAAGGGGAATAAGAAGGATGGTGGTAGGAAGAGGAGTAATATAAGGGATGGGGAATTGAGGGAGTAATTAAAACCAAAACACTTGTGTGCTAGGACAGAGTGAAAGGAAAATATGCAGGATTAAAGGGAAAACAAGATGAGAGGAATACATAGATGGTAATCATAACTGTAAATGTAAATGGGATGAACTCACCCATAAAATGGAACCTGATAGCAGAGTGGCTTAAAAACTAGAATCCTAAAATGTATTGTTTACAAGAAATACATATAAGGCAGGTGGATACACACAAAATAAAGGAAAGAAGATGAAGTAAAATCCATTGGGCTTCAACTGAGATTTTTAAAAAGCAGGAGTAGCAATCATAATCTCAGACAAAATTAAAGCAAAAATAGATCTGATTTTAAAAAAGATTAAAAAGATATTTACATCTTGATATATATACAGTATAGACAATGAAGTACTATCAGTATTTAACATATCTGCACCAAAGGATCTAGTTTCCAGATTTTTAAAGGAGAAACTAAAAGAACTTAATGAGGGAATACACAGTAAAACTATACTAGTGGAGGACCTCAACCTTCCCCTATAAGAATTATATAAATCCAACCAAAAAATAAACAGGAAAGAAGTAAAGAAAATGAATGAAATTTTAGAAAAGTTAGATTTAATAGATATCTGGAGAAAATTGAATGGGGATATAAAGGATTATGCCTACTTTTCAGCAGCACATGGTAAATACGCAAAAATTGAACATGTACTAGGGCATAAAAACTTCACAACCAAATGCAGAAAAGCAGAAATAATAAATACAACTTTTTCAGATAATAATGCAATAAAATTATAATCAATAAGTGTTCATGGAGAAGCAAATTAAAAATCAAATGGAAACAAAATAATCTAATTCTTCAAAATGGGTAGGTCAAAGAACAAATCATAGAAATAATCACTGACATCATTAAAGAGAATGACAATGAGGAGGCAACATATCAAAATTTATGGGATACAGCCTAAGCAGTGTTTAGGGGAAAATTTATATTCCCTGGATGCTTATATCAATAAAATAGAGAAAAATAAGATCAAGGAATTAAGTTAGAAAATAATGACTAGAAAAAGAACAAATTTTAAATTCCCAATTAAAAACTAAATTCAAAATCCTAAAAATCAAAGAAGAAGTTTTAAAAAATTGAAAGTAAAAGAACAATTGAACTAAAAAATAAGATTAGAATTTGATTCTATAAAAAAAAAAACCAAATAAAATAGATAGAGCATTTGTTAATTTGATTCAAAAAAGGAAAGGAAAGAATCAAATTGCCAGTATCAAAAATGAAAATATTGATTTCACCTCCAATGAAAAGGAAATTAAATCCATCATTAGGAGCTATTTTGCCCAATTACATGGCAGCAAATTTTACAATCTAGGTGAAATGGATGAATATTTACAAAAATATAAATTGCCTAGATTTAAAAAGAGGAATTAAAATACTTAAATAATCCCATCTCAGAAAAAAATTTTTGAACAAGTCATAAATTAACTTCCTAAAAAAATTTCCCAGGGCCAGATGGATTCACAATTGAATTCTATCTAGCATTTAAAGAACAGACACAGAAAAAGCCTTGAACAAAAATACAACAACCATTCATATTAAAAGCACTAAAAAGCATAGTAATAAAATGGCCTTTCCTTAAAATAATAAGTAATATCTATCTAAAACCATGAGCAAGTATCATCTGCAATGAGGATAAGTTAGATGCCTTCTCATTAAAAAGAGGAGTGAAACAAGGATGCCCTTTATCACCACTATTATTTAATATTGTACTAGAAATGTTAGCTTTAGCAATAAGAGAAGAAAAAGAAAATGAAGGAGTTAAAGTAGGCAAAGAGGAAACTAAACTATCACTCTTTGCAGATGATATAGTGGTATATTTAGAGAATCAGAGAGAATCAACTTAAAAACTAGTCAAAATAATTAATCATTTTAGCAAAGTTGCAGAATACAAAATAAACCCAGACAAATCATTAGCATTTCTGTACATTTCCAACTAAGTCCAGCAGCAAAAGTTAGAAAAAGAAATTCCATTTAAAATCTCTCTAGACAATATAAAATATTTGGGAATCTATTTGCCAAGATGAATGCAGGAATTTATATGAACACAATTACAAACCACTTTTCACACAAATAAAATTAGATCTAAACTGGGAAAACATTAATTACTCATGATTAGGCCAAACTAATATAATAAAAATGACAGTCCTGCCTAAATTAATTTACTTATATAGTGCTATATTGATCAAACTACCAAAAAATCTATTTTATAGAACTAGAAAAAATGACAACAAAATTCATCTGGAAGAACAAAAGGTCAAGAATATCAAGGGAACTAATGTTAAAAGAAAAAAAAATGAAGAATGGTGGCCTAGTGGTACCAGATCTTAAACTGTACTATAAAGCAGTAATCATCAAAACAATCTGGTCCTGGCCAAGAAATACAAGGGTGGATGAGTGGAATAGAGATAGGGTAAATCTAGTGTTTGATAAACCCCAAAATCCTAGCTTTGGGGATAAAACCTCACTATTTGACAAAAACTTCTGGGGAAAAAAAGAGAATCGTAATGGCAAAAATTAGGTTTAGACCAACATCTCATGTCCTACACCAAGATTAGGTCAAAATGTATATATAATTTAGACATAAAAGGTGATATAAATAAATTAGGAGAACATAGAATAGAATAGAACATAGAAAAAAGGGGAACAGTTTACCTGTCAAATTTGTGGAAAAGGGAAGAATTTATGACAAACAAGAAAGAGAGAACATAAGATGTAAAATGAAAAAAATTTATTATGTTAAATTAAAAAGGTTTTATACAAACAAATTCAATGAAACTAAGATTAGAATGGAAACAGCAAACTGGGGGTGGGGAACTGGGAGAACTCTGATAAAGGTCTCATTTTTCAAATACATAAAGAATTAAATAAAATTTTTAAGAATACAAGTCATTCTCCTGTTAACATATTGTCACAGGATATGAATAGTCAGTTTTCAGATGGAGAAATCAAAGCTTTCAATAATCATATGAAAAAATGTTCTAAATCACTCTTGATTAGAGAAATGCAAATTAAAACAGCTCTGAGGTACCCCCTCATACCTATCATATTGGCTAATATGACATTAAAGGGAAATGATAAATGTTGGAGGGGATGTGGAGCTGTGAACTGATCCAACCATTCTGGAGGACAATTTGGAATTATGCCCAAAGAGCTGTAAAACAATGCATACCCTTTGAATCCAGTAATACCACTACTGTGTCAGTTGGGGAATAACTGATCATGTTATCCTGGTTCTGCTTATTTTACTCTGAATTAATTCATGTAGTTCTTTCCAGTTCTTTCTGAAATCATCCTGTTCATCATTCCTTACAGCACAATAGTATTCCATTGCCATCATATGCCACAATTTGTTCAGCCATTCCCCAAATGATGAAAATCCCCTTAATTTCCCATTTTTTGCCACCACAAAAAAAGTAGCTATAAATATTTTTGTATGAGTAGGTCCTTTCCCCTTTTTTAATCTCTCCAGGATATGTATGTATGTATATATGCATGCATGTATGCATTTACTTTATATCTATGCTATTAATTCTTATGTGTACTTCTTGACTCCCACATGAGACTGTAAAATCCTTGTGAGAAGGGATTGCTCTCTTCTTTGTACTTGTATTTCCAACACCTGGCCCAATGCCTGGCCTTAGTGGATACACTTGTTGATTGATTGCTCACCTTCAAACTCATCCTGTCTTGAAAGTGTTTCAAGTAGGACTTGAACTGGATCTTGGAGGTTGGAATAGGCAGTAAGAATTTAGCTGATAGAGAATGCCATTACAGGCATGCAGGACAGTCAGAGAAATGTTTGGAACCAAGATATAAAGTGCGTTGTTTGTGGAACAACCATGAGTCTAGTGATACTAGATCAAAGAGAAAACAGTAAGACGTAAAGTGGTAAGGGCCTATTTAAGAGAACAGTTGTTACCTTCTTAATAAAGCTTTCCCTGATCTATACTCTCTCCCTCTGAAGATTGCTTTTTATTTATATGTGTGTGTATACATAGAATATAAGCTCATTGAGGAACATGGGATAATTGATAGAGTCAAAAATACATTGATTCAATTCCTGCCTCTCATAGATACTTGCTGTGTGACCCTGGATAAATCACTTAACCTCTCATTGCTCTATAGGCATCTCTAAAAGTATAAATTGCAAAATAGTTATATTGCTCTGATTCCTAAGAGGGAGTTTCCTTCCTAGGGAGCCCCTACTCCAAGGAAATTACAAGTGTGGACCAAAAAAAGGTAGCAAAAAATACAACCATACCTTTTTACCTAGCACAATTAAGCTGATACATAATAGGTGTTTAATAAATGTGTTGATTGCTCCATTGGCATCTAGCCAGGTTCACAACAGTGAGCAAATTGTCTGGATTTTAAGAAGCATCACAGATAGTGATTCATTCCACAGTAATTTGGCTATTCACATATCATTTAATAAACCCTCTCCAGCTTCTAAGTTCCCATTAAATAATTGTCAGTAAATTGAAAATTACCTAACCTTAAGATCATGAAAATTAAAACTGGAAGGAACTTTAAAGATCATCTCATCTCCTCCCCTCTGAATTTTGCAGATGAGAAAACTGAGGCTCTAATAAGTAAAGTGATGATCACACAAAAATAATAAGTGTAGTATTATAATAAAAATAGCTAGTAATAGAGCAAAGAGTTGCATCTAGGTTCTCTGACTCAAAATCCAGTGTTCTTTTCACTATACAACATTGTTCTTTTTTATTTGAACTCTCAATTGTTTGTCATAATCAGAATTCTCCTCCCAAACAGAAACAACTGAGCTAATCCTTCCTGCTCCTGAGTTCCCCTCAAGTAGCATGAAGTTAGAAATCTCTATTAGAGATTTACTGAGCCATTTTCTACATTACCAAGAGCTGTCATGACTACTCAAAGTGATTATGAAAACAAAACTTATGGAATGGGTAATTAATTCATTGTCTCCTCCATTAAAATATAAGAACATTGAGGATAGGAACAATTCACTTTTTTTGGTATCCTTCATGCTCAGTATAGTACCTGGCACATAATAGACAGTTAATAAATGCTTACTGCTTGACTCCTAAGGGGCCATACAAAAAGCTCATCATTGGGACAGATGAATAGGCTCAGATTCCAGAATGATTGTTGATTTTCCCAGCCTGCTTACTCATCCTAAAGCCAACATCCAGAAATAGGCTGTACGGATGCTGTCAAACATTACTGCTAGCTCGCAGGCTGTCTAGAGAATCGTGAGTCATCGACTAATACCTTACTTGTTGGCATTCTGCCAAAGAGAATTTTTAAGACACAAAAGGAAGTTGTAAATCCTACCACCAACTAACTTGGTGGGGTAATAATTGAATGGATTGTATTCCTTGTCCAAAATGTCATTGTGAAACCCCAGACCAACCTTCTGCCTACCAAAAAAATTAAAAAGGAGCAAAATCATCTTGGTGATTCTGGATGCAGTTGTGCCCATATTTTTTCTAGCTGATAAAAAGCTTGATGAAACCAAAAGTATCTATGTTATGATTGTAGGAGAATGAGAGAGAGTGGAATTTCCACTGCTTCGTATAACCCTTGGCACAAAGTAAATGCTTAATAAATGTTTGTTAAATAACTGAGTAGTCTCTTAAAATCAGACTGGTACACAGACTTCCTGAAGCCCAACTGAATATTTCTCTGTAAATGTTTGTCCAGGTTCAGTATCTGATAGTTGCAGATTATGATGATTATTGTTCTTATCATTGTTCCTAATAATAACAACAATAATAACAGTAACAAAATGCATTCATATAGCTCTGTTTGGTTTGTAAAACTCTACATATAATCACATTTTTTACAACAACCCTGTGAAGTTGGTACTATTATTATCTCCATTTGAAAGATTAACAAAATGAGGCAGAAAGAGATTAAGTGACTTGCCTCAGGTTACCCAGCCAGTAAGTATCTGAGATAAGAATCCAAAATAAGGTCTTCCTGACTCTTGTCACTGAACCATGTTAGCATCTCAATGATTTAAGACAGTGTTCTAGATCATTTAATTTTTAGACTTTATAAACAATTAATTCACTTGATATGTATCTTATATGGTATAACTTCAATTTACTATATCTCTCTTACTAGCATCTTTTATTTTAATGTGACTCATAATATAGCATTACTTGTCATGTAAAGCATACTTAAACAGCTTGGAACTGTATGCACAGTATCTTTGGTAAATTTCTTATTTCCATGGGTAATTTCATGTCTTGCAATGCTCAGTAAACAAAAGCTCAAATCCATTCTTTACCTCAAAATTTGAAGAAGAAAATACACTCCAAATCATAACAACAACAAATAATAATTGAGAGCTAGAAATAATGGACAAAGTTGCAAAAAAAATAAATAATTGCCATGATGCAAAGAAAACCTTCCTACCAATTAGAGCTATCCAAAGGTGAAATAGGTTGTCTTAACAGGTAGTAACTTTTCCCCTACTGGAGGTGAAACTAGATGACAAATATAACGTGAATAGGATTCTAGTTTAGAGATAAATTGGATAATCTCTGAGATTCTGTGATCACAATCCAAAGAACTAAAATAAACTGTCTGTTTACTGCTGCACCAGAAAAGAAGAAAAAACATCCTAGTGGCCAAAAGAGAGATACCCCTGTTGCTCAGAGCCTAGCTATTCTCATTAAATAGCTTACAAACTCCCAACCTTAAGACCTGAATTTTGATGGGTTGGAAATTTAGTTGAAAGCTAATTAGAGAGAAACCTTTAATAATGTCATTTCTCGTTTCTTATCTGGTCCATGTACAATCCTACCTGTTCTGCAGAACAAACTGGCACTGACTGATAACACAGGGCAGGAATTCATCCTCTATTTCATGCAACCTGAGAGTTAGAGGGAAGGTCAAGTGTAGCCCCTCCAGGCAGAACAGTACCTAATCCATTCAGTCCAGACTTCCAACCATCTGGTAGCAACATAATGCCTCTCCTTTTATTCTACTACATATATCCATAGAGAGAGTCTTCACAGTGTAGTACAGAGCTGTGCCAGGAAGCTTTGGATTCAAGTGCCACCATCTGACACATACTGGCCATGTGACTCGAGGCAAGACACTTAATATCTGAGTGATCCAAGGAGCTTTCTAAAATTGTAAATTGGACAGGTGGTAATCTGCATTCACAAAGGGAGTTTCTTTACTGAAAAATCCTTACCCAATGAAATCACATGTAGAATATCATCTTATCTCCTATATTCACAGAAACATGAAAACTTAAGGAGTTTGGAAGAGAACCTAGAGGTCATCTAATCTAAACCTAGCTCCTCAAGAATCTCCTTTACAGTATTCCTAGCAAATGTTCTTCTCCTCATCTGAAAGTTCAGTAAGAAGGAATCCACTATCTCTGACAGCAGACCATTCAGCTTCTGGACAGCTCCAATTAGTTTTTTCTCAAATCAATTAGAAATCTGCCTCTTTTCAGCTTACACTAATAACTCCTACTTGCACCATCCCTGACCTTTATTTATGCTACTTTCTTGCCTAGAATACCCTCACTTCTTCTCTATCAGATAAATTCTTACTGCCTATTCCAACCTCCAAGATCCAGTTCAAGTCCTACTTGAAACACTTTCAAGATAGGATGAGTTTGAAGGTGAGCAATCAATCAACAAGTGTATCCACTAAGGCCAGGCATTGGGCCAGGTGTTGGAAATACAAGTACAAAGAAGAGAGCAATCCCTTCTCACAAGGATTTTACAGTCTCATGTGGGAGTCAAGAAGTACACATAAGAATTAATAGCATAGATATAAAGTAAATGCATACATGCATGCATGTATATATACATACATACCAAGTAGTTAAATACAAAATAATTTTGAGGGAGGGCAATCATAGTTGGGGTATGGGGCATGGATTAGGAAAGACTTCATGGAGAAGGCAATGCCTGGCTCCAATTTTAAAGAAATAAAAGAGCACTATGAAGTGGACATAAGGAGAGAGGGCATTCTAAGCACAAGGAAGGATCCAGTGCAGAGGCACAGAAAAAGAAACAGAAGAATCCGTAAAACTCTATTCTCACCTTATTAAATAATAGTGATATTTTTAAAATGTGTTAATAAGAATCAGCCAAAAAAGATTGACTAACTCAACTAAGTTTTTCTCTAGGGTTATTTCTATATGACATTGTTTCCTTTCTTTTCTTTTCTGAGAACTCCTAAGACAATTTTTGCTTCAATATAAATCTATGAAAAGCTACATACAAGCAATATAGAGGTTCAGGCACAGGTAAGCCCCTCTCCCTCTTGCAGTTTGAGTTGGTCCAACTCCCTTGAGCCCAAGAAACAGTTTTCCAAAGAACAATGCAAAAATTCTCTGTTTCCTCAGACCTTTCTGTGACTCGGCAAAATACCTTGCAGTAAGGCAAGCTTTTCATCCAAGATTCCCATCACAGAGCTGACCTTCAGTGGTGTGAGGTTATGAGATGAGACCATTCAAAGCCATGCAATTTCTGAAGCATATTAAGCTTATTTGTTTTGTAGGATCTGTTGTGGTTTCCATTGGTAGCCCCCAGAGATGATATTTCCATAGTCATTCCAAAGGAGAAAAGGGCAAGTAGGAATCAATGATAGAAGTGTAGTGTACTCCTTCCCTCTTAAAAGGAGCTGCCCATCTAGTTCCCTATGAAGAAAAGAAAAAGCAAGTGGAACTGTCTCATCAGCTATATAAAACTGAGTACACCTCCAACATTACTAAAGGAAGCAGCATCCTAATGGGAAGAAAACAGAGACCTTGGTGATAATCCTGGCTCTGCCATTGCCTCATTCACTTGGCAATTCAAATTAAACATTTGTCTTCCCTGTACTCCTATTTGTACTGTCCTAAAACTACATTAAATTTGAAGTATAATCTACTATTGCTTCTACTGTGGACTAAAATCCTTCAGGAAAGTTTTCATGAAGAAGATATAAATTGAAGAGGCCTTGAAGAATTGGATAGGTATTAAGTTGATGGAAAGATTAAACATTAGCATAAAAAAAGACACAAAAGTGGTAATGAAGGGTGGGGAGACATGATTAAATTAAGTAGTCCAAGTAGAAAAAAATACTGTGTTGCTAAGTAGTGGGGAATAAATTTGACTAGGTATGTTAGAATCATAGTAAGCAGAGACTTGAGAAATCAAAACCAGAGAGGCAGGAAAATAGTAAAAGTCATACGTTTATGAACAAAGTTGTATAATGGTAAAAGCATTGTTTTAGGAAAAGAAGGCTGGCAGATGTGGCCTGCATTACCAACTGTTTTTTAGGCATCTTAAACTGGATGTCCTACAGACATCTCAAACTCAATATGTCCAAAATAGAATTCATGATATTCTTCACCCCAAACCCTAAACATGGTCATACTCTTCAAAACTTTCCTATTTCAGCCAATTTAACTACCATCCTCCGAGCCTCTCACATTTGCATATCTCATCACTATCCTTAACTCTTCACTATCCAATTACTTACCTAACTTTGTTTCCTTCTCCACAGCCTCTCTAGTATCCAATGTCTTCTTATTCCTTACGCAGTCATCACTTTAGATCAGGTCTTCATCATCTCTCATCTGGACTGTTGCAATAGTCTTCCTCAATTCTCCCCACCTCATCTCTCCATACTCCAATCCACCCTCCATATAGTTGTCAAATTGATTTTCCTAAAGCTTAGATCTGACTACCTTACTCCATTAATGAAACTCCAGTGGCTTTTTATTGCTTCCAAAACAAACTATAAACTCTTCTGACTGATCTGTGAAATTGCAGGTAAAAAGTTTTGCCTCCAATTAGTCTAACATCATTAGCAAGCAGATGGAAGATTTGGGCAGGGGAAGAGCTTTAGAACTTTCTGCTTATTCCAGAAATGATACTATACTTAATGTTAGCTCTTACTAGAACAGGCTCTCTCCAAATAACAATAACAAAAATGGATAACATTTATAAAGCTCTTTAAGGTCTTCAAAACATTTCATGTATATTATCAAGTTGGATCCATATATCCATCCTTTGTAATCTTGCCTTTCCTTCAAGGCCCCACCCATATGTCCACTTCTCCATTAAGCCTTCTCTGAAGAAAGACAGCATCCTTTCATCACTCACTCCTTACAGAGATAGATGTGAAATTTGGAGCCTGCCCTTCAGTAGTGTTCAACTCCTTCCTCTTCCTTCCTTTTCCGTCAACCCATTTCCATTCTCTATCTCTTAACCCTATGCCCTTCCTCTATCCCAAGACTCATTCTTCTTGAGAGGGAAGTCAGAAGCCAAAAAAAACTTTTCAACATGACAGCCCAAACATTTAAGTCAGGTCTTCCTTCTGTATTCTACACACTGAGAATGCCAGCTGCTTGGATCATGATACAAAGGGGGTAAAAGAAAGTAACTTCCAATATCCCAACTGTCCATTAAACTACAGGCATCACCAGCGGTCTAATTCACCACCTGGCTGCTGCCACGTTCCACCACAACAGCTGCAGTCCCTTAGCTCTATAATGAGAGTGTCTGCCTCCTCATGGTTCCCATTAACAATGACCTGACTGATAAAGGGCAGCATTAACATGTGTCTACACATTCTTTCTTGTCCTGATGCCTTGCTGGTTCTGACCTCCTGTGTTGGCTCTGTTGACTTCCTCTTGGGCATATCAGACTTTGAAGCAAGCAGAAGTCATGTTGTTAAAGACAGTTCTTTTTGGTCAGAAAACAGAACTTCAGTATTAAGTTCTAGGTAACAATGATAGCCTGGAGTTCTGTGTTTTTTTAAGAGGGCAGTTTGGAATCAGCCATGAATCTTTCTTTCTCATTCTCTATATCCAATTCGTTGAGTTTTGCTAATTCTCCCTATACAAATCTTTTAAGTCTGCACCCAACTCTTCTATTCACACAGCCTCTGACCTATTAGTGATCTTCATATGGACTAATTTAATAGCTTCACTAATACTTTCCCTGCTTTCAGATTCTTCCCTCACCATTCCATCCTCCAAGGACGGATGGATGGATGAGTGTGTGCATATTCATACATATACATCTATGTATATGTTTAGCAGGTATATATCATATATACATATATGTAACATTTATACAATGTATGCATTTATATGTATGTGTGCATACGTACTGGTTGAGCACTAGAGATTCAAAGACAAGCAAGTGAAATTGATAGTCCCTGCCTCAGGGAGGTTATATTCTAAAGGGGAAAACAATACATAAATGGGAGCTAACAAATGGAGGTGGAGAGATATTAGGATATGGAGACAGTCATTTTGGGGAGGCCCAGTCCTGGGGAAAATAAGGCAACAGCTCACCTATCAGAGCCTAGATCCCATGGAAGTAGTCCCAGTTTTTAACAGTAGGGAGATAGATAGGATGGCCAAAGTAAAAACATCATAGTTTGGAGATGGGTAGGAAGTTATAAAGACGGTTTCCTTGGGGAGAGATAAGGCAAAAGTTCACTTAGGGTAGCCCTAAGTCCCAGGGGCTGAGTCCTAATGAAGATATAGCAAGGGAAAGTGTGGATAACATTTATAGTATAGGCAACATAGTTTGGAAGATGGCTGGGAAATGGCATAGAAGCTTCATTCCAGATGAAAACTGACCTATCAGAGCTATACAGCTGTCAAAATAATCTTCCTAAAACATAGATCTAGCCATTTTATTCTGCTGCTCAAAAATCTTCAGTGTTCTCTATTACTTTTAGGAAAAAATACAAAATCTTCATTTAAAGCTTTCCATTATATGGTTTCCACCTGATTTTTCAGTCTTATTTAATATTTACCCCCTTTGAGTATATTCAGTTATAATTTAACTAACTTAACAATGATTTCCCATATTTGATGGTCTATTTACCACCTCCAAGCTTTTGCACAATCTCATGACAAGACTGTATTCCCTTCTCATCTCTACCTAAAAGAATCTCCAGCTTTTTTCATCATACAACTCAGATTCCACTACCTACATGAAGCTTTTCCCAATACTGTACTCCTAATTGTTCTTTCACTTTCATTCTCTTTAACAATAATTAGTGTTGTTATAGCTGTAGCATTTATAGAGTACTTTAGGGTTTCCAAAGATCTACAAAAAAACCAGGAACTACTCCCCTGGGATTCCAGGCTCTGATAGGTGAGCTCTGGCCTCATTTTTCCCAGAACTGGTGATCCACAATGTGACTGTCTCTATATCCTAATACCTCTTTACCTCCTTTTGTTACATACCTAACAACATTTGGTCCTCACAATTAGTTGTTATTGGTAATCCTCATTTTACATATGAGGAAACTGAATGCAAAGATCACCTAGCTAATGAATGGCTAAGACAAGATTTCAATTCAGGTCTTTCTTCCTATAAGAATATTCACTATTCTATTTACCATTCCCTCTCTCTTTCTACTCCTTTCCTCCTCCCAACTTCCCCTCTTCTTGCCTTCTCTCTCTTTCATTCTTAGATATAAACATTTATACATATGTATATATAGTATTTATGTATTTATGCAGACATATTCATACATAATATTCATACATATATATGTACACACATGGTGTAAATTGTTTTAGTGATGCTACTAGGATATTGCTGAAAAGTTCTCAATCCTTTGGACCCTTCAGAGCTCGTAAGTAACTCTCAAGGTCCTTCATTTGGAGTGGAGGGATGGGAGAAAGGAGGCTGAGGCTCTTCTCTCCTCACCTCCTAAGTGATTTCTTCTCAGAGACTTCCACCACTTTAGCTACCAGAAGACAGATTGCTTAATTCCAAACTAATTCATGGTTTTGAATAAACCCCATAGGGCATGGCCAAGTTTCTCAGTGAATCTCAACACATTTCCTACATAGCATCATTTTATTTCACTCAATTGCTTTCAAGGATTTATAAACTGATCAAAGACTTTTCACGTAGTCTGAAGCCTATGATTGATTGCTATATAGGTTTTGTTTACACCTAGTTCACACCTCTAATGGATTGATTGTTTTCATTTTCCAAAGGTTAATTTGATTGATCATTCATCAATCCCCAACCTTACACCTTAGTACTTTATATTTATCAAGTGCTTTCGTATTTTCAAAGTATTTTCACAGACATTATCTCATTTGATCCTCCCAACAACTCTATGAGCTAGATAGGGCAGATATAATTACCCCCAATTTACAGATGATGATACTGAGGTTCAGGAGATGTTAAAATCTCAAAGTTACTAGATTCCCTATTCACAGAGAGGAGTTAAATGGAGAGTGGGAGCAGTAGAGATTCCAGAAAATAAAGCAAACTAAGGTTAAACCTATTAGGAAAAACAGCTATAGAAGGAAGGGAAAGACTTCACTTACTAAAGTCAATAAAATTTTGCTTTACCAAGATGGATTGGGTCATGACACTGCTGGAGACAGCCAACTAGAAGAAAATGGCAAAAATATACAATGAAAAAATATAATTCTGAAGATCTCTAATACTACCTTTTCATTAAGTTTTCCAAAGCAGTTGTCATACAATCTTTTCAGTCCAATGAACTGTTTCAATAGATCAAAAGACCTCATGTACTAATCTTTTCACCTACTAACAATTTTAAAACTTTCCCAGCAGGACTTACAATAATGGTACTGTTTTTCAAAGCCACTAAGAAGATAATTTAGTGGAAATTTATCTGGAATCAAGACTCCTGACTAGAGAATTACTCTAATCTTTCAAAATCTAGCATACTGGCTGACCTTGAGCAAAACATTTGTTCTTTCTATGCCTTGGTCTACCCATCTTTCAAATGAGGATAAGCATACCTACACCCACCTACTCTTGCCTCACAAGGTTGCTGTGGATATAGTGATATGAGGTCAACACAGCAAAGAGGCATAGAATACCACATGAGTTTCTGATATTCTTATTAAGATCACAAGACATAGGACTAGAAGGAACCTTAGAGAAAATCTAGTCCAAAGTGAAGAAACTGATACTTAGATAGGGTGGTGACTTGTCTATGAGATATTTATTCGTATAGTCTAGATCAGTGGTTCCCAAACTTTTTTGGCCTACCACCCCCTTTCCAGAAAAAATATTACTTAGCGCCCCCTGTCACATACTATTACTGCCCCCTTACAGTTATTCATCACCCCCCAAATGCACCTGTAGCCATCACCTCTCTCCTGGTTTGCTGCAGCACCCACCAGGGGGCAGTGGCACCCACTTTGAGAATCACTTGTCTAGATCCTGTGATTTCATCAATACCCTGTGAAGGGACTCTTCACCAATATAGGCTGACAACGACTGTACAACATATAGTCTTAAAGAGTAGCTGGAAGACACTAGGGTCACATAGCTAGTATGTGTCAAAATCAGAACTTGAATTCAAATCTTCCTGACTCCAAGGCTGCTCTTCTATCTTCTTTGACACAACTTTCTAGGTAGATACATAAATATATAATATTCTATTAAATTTAATGTAAGTAAATGATGGAGCTATGTCAGAAACATTAATACTTTCAGAATAAATTGTGAGCTACCTGGAATACCTATCTAGACCACCAAGTCTCCAGACCATTCTTGGATAAAGTGAATTTGAAATAAAAAAAAATTTTTGAAGAGCTATCAACCTCAATTGGCGCATTCATTTCCTATTCCTATGACTATATAATGGCATAATGATGCATGTACATTTTTGACTCAATAAATATTTATTGAATTGAAATAAATTGAATAAGCCCTGTATTTCCCATCAATGTGCACACCTTCAATGTGCTTCAGTTAATACAATGTTTTCTTTTAGTAACAGCAACAACTATTGGGCAAAGTCCTATCGCTTGCAATGCACTATACCAGTTGTTGGAGCTCAAAAGAAAATAATCAAATCCCTGCACTCAAGAAACTTGCATAATTGACATTAACTAATTCAATGATCCCAGAGGGCTTGTCTATCTAGTAGCTTTTATGTGGAATAATAATTTATAAATATTATTCTATATTTTTACTTAATAACATAAAATGTAGCATCACAATAACAATACATATGATTTGTTATAAATATGTGATAAATAATAATAAATATGCTTTCTAAGAGAAACAAATTCTCATATTAACTATGCCCAAAAATCTTCTCTCCTTCCAACCCCTCCTGCTTCCCAAATAATAGGAAATAAACATATTCATAATAATGTAGGCATCTTTTCAAGCCAAGTATTATCACCAAAAGAATGTTCAGGTGTCCAAACGAGTAGCCATCATACACTTCATCTCAATTTGTTTGCTTGGGACTATTAAGCTTCCCAAAATAATAAGGTAAGTCTAGTGAAAGTACTTTGCATTCAAGTTATTGACTGGAATGTTAGAATTATTACTGTGAATAGGGTTGGAAATATTTCTGAGAAGTATATGACCCATTCAATTGTCCCTCAAATACACGTAAAATGAGAGTTTTGCAACGAAACAGAATTTTAAGTATAAAGTCTATTTAACTTAGATCCTACTCTTGAAACAAAGGTAATATATGTAAAAGGCACTTAATGCCTGGTATATAGTAGACACTCTATAAGTGCTTATTCACTTTCCCTCCCTATCAAAAGAGATTATTGAAGTATCAAGGATCTATTTATAAGGTAGTTTCAACTATAGATTGCTGTGTCACTTGTCCCCTTAAAATAAGGTAACACTGGTGCTCTTATATATATATATGGGATATTTATAAATAGAGATATGCTAAATTATATTAGCTCAAGCTAATCAATTAACAAAATAAATAATTACAGAGTTTTTGCATTTTAGGTAATTTATGAAATAGTATTAGGGTGAAATTGCCTTAGTTTGGCTTTTAAACCCAAAAGTAAAGAATTAATAAGGTTATGAGTCTGTGGAAGGTAGATGGTTGTGATTTCTGCTGTCACCAAGGGCCCTAAATAGGCATTTCATATATTTTCATTTTACATCTACATTCCTCAGAGCTGGGTTGATGAACATGTGTCAGAGCATGCCAGAGGAGGGCTGCTCCCCTTCCCCTCTCCACGCATGCCTGAGGACATTTCTCACATGGCCCACCTCTCTGCCCAGCAGCCCAATGGGGGCACTTCCTCCCTCCCCTGTCTGGGGTAAGTGAGGGGCTTACATGCAGCATGAGGGTTGCAGTTTGGGCACTTGATCTCAAAGGTCTCTAAAAGGTTCACCATCACTGCCCTAGAGGGTCTCTACATAGACACATTTACATATAATTTTTCCCTTGTTATAATTAACTGCTTCCCAAGACATACTTCATAGTTTTAGTCTAGAGCACCCCCTATATACATATGTACATACTCACAGACACATACATGCATGTACATGTTTATATTCCATGTGAGAGTTCCCTTCTCACTGTGACTAAGCCCACCCACCCACAGCTCAATTTGCTTGGGCTTCTCAGACTAATACACACACATATACATGTATATGTTCACATCTGGAAAGCCCAAGCAACTTGGACCATGACTGACTGAATTTGGTCATAGTGGCTTCTTTCAAATAAAAGTCATCATGTAGTTGTTGTTGTTTTCTAGTAAAGGAAATAGCAGGAAAGGTTTGCCTAATAAATAAAGCATTTATTTATCCACACCAGATCTTGGATTCCAGACCCACCTGCAGTGATTTAATCTATGATGTCAGCACTGTATAATGGAAAGAACACAAGATTTGATGTTAGAGCCCCAGCTTCCTCATTTGTAAAATTTAGGCACTGGACTAAATAATTACTAAATTCAAGTTCTTCTAGTTCAGAATGTCATGCTTATATGGCCCACTATTTAAATTTTTAATTGAAATTTTTTCACTTAAACAAAAACCTATTTTCTCTCACCCTTACCTCCCTCCATTCAAAAAAAAAGAAAAACAAAAGTTTTATAATATATAGTATGTATATTATATACTTAAATATGTATAGCCAAGTAAAACATATTTCCATGTCCAAAAAAAAGTCTCATTCTACACACAAATTCCATCATCTCTCTATCAGAAGGATGGATAGTATGATTAGCAGGCTTCATTATTGGTCACTAGAATCATGACTGGTTATTGAATCAATCAAGGTTCTCATGTCTTTTTTTTTTTTGTCTTTTTTTTTTAGGCAATGGGGGTCAAGTGACTTGCCTAGGGTCACACAGCTGGGAAGTGTCTGAGGTCAGATTTGAACCTAGGACCTCCCGTCTCTAGGCCTGGCTCTCAATCCACTGAGCTACCCAGCTGCCCCTCTTATGTCTTTTAAAGTTGTTTTGTTTTAATAATATCATGGTATAAATTTCATTCTCTTGATTCTGCTCATTTCATTCAATATCAGTTTATATAAGCTTTCCTCAGTTTCTCTGAAATATATTGTTTTATCATTTCTTACTGAACAATACAATTTCATTATATTCCTATAACATAAATTGTATGTGTTGTTCAGTTGTGTCCAACTCTTCATGACCCCATCTGGTGTGTATTTTTGATGTGCTTTTTTGCCAAAGATACTGGAATGGTTTGCCCTTCTCCAGCTTATTTTACAAATGAGGAACTGAGGCAAACAGGGTTAAGTAAATTGCCCAAGACTACCCAGCTAGTAAATGTCTGAGGCCAGATTTGAACTCAGGAAGACAAGTCTCTCCTGACTCTAGGGCTGACAACTCTTTAAAATTGAGCCACCTAGCTGCCTTCAGAAGTTGTACATATATTCCTAAATTGATGGGCACACACTTGGTTTCCAGTTCTTTGCCACTACCACACACACACACACACACACACACACACACACACACACACACACACACACAATTTGTATATATAAATTATTTTCCTTTTGCTTCTTTGGGGTATAGCCTAGCAATGTCATTGCCAGGACAAAGTTTAGTAACTGTTTAGGCACAATTCCAAACTGCTATCCAGTGCTTTTTTCCCATAGCTCTTCCAATATTTGCCATTTCTATACTTGTCAATTTTGCCAGTTTGCTAGACATCAAGAGAAAGCCAAAAGTTGTTTTAATTTTCACTTTCTTTAATTATTGGTAATTGGGAACTTTTTTCATGTGGCTTGACTTTCCTCTTTGAAAACAACCTGTTCCTATCTTTTGACTATTTTTCAATATCTATTATTCTTTTTTTTTTAAAAGATGTGAATAGAGTCATTTTTATTTTCACTCAAGTCTAAGAAAAATCCAAAGGACAGCCATTTTCAGGCTGTATTCTTCCAGAGTCCTTGAGCTATAGTGGAAGACGTTGCTTCTCAAGAACTATGGAACTAGATTTGCTATTGTTTGGACATTATAGGCAGAGGGCTTGGGGATGTTGTCCCCAAATGCTGGGGTCTCAAACCTTAGATGCAAGATGGAGATTGCTGTTTCTAAAATATAATGGAAGGACAATGGAGAATGCTGTGATTTCTAAAGCTGAATGTGTGCATGCAATGATTCTGCTCTTTTACAGTTTCTAAATGTATGCATTTGAGGGGCAGCTAGGTGGCTCAGTGGATTCAAATCTGGCTTCTGACACTTCCTAGCTGTGTGACCCTGGGCAAGTCACTCAATCCCCATTGCCTAGCTCTTACCACTCTTCTCCTTAGAACCAATATACAGTATTGATTCTAAGATGGAAGGTAAGGGCTTAAAAAAAAAAATATATATATATATACATATATGTATATAATAAATGCATGCATTTAATGAGGTAGTTCAGTAGGAGAGCTAAGGAAAATGGGGGGGGGGGGGAAATAGACTCCCTCCTATCCATTCCAATCAAGCATTTATTAAGTACCTCCTATATGCCAATTATTGTCCTTAGCACCCAGCTATATGGTCACTACCCTCAAGGAGCTCTCAGTTGAATAGGAGAGGCAACATGCAAATAATTATGGATAAACAAGACACAAACAGGATAAACTGGAGGTATTTAACTGAAGTAAGACATCTGAAGTGGGCTGGAGAAAGTCATCATGGGAGTTTAGCTGGGACTTGGAGAAAGCCAGGAATGTTATGCAACTCTACTATCCCCTTCAGATACATGTTAACTCGAGGTCTGGAAGGATATATACCTGTTATGTATTTGTTTCTTTTTATAGTAATAGTAATTATTAAACTAGCAACATATCTATATATTATATAACCATATGTGTACCATTATATATATAACTATTGGAGCAGCTAGGTGGCTTAATGCATAGAAAGCTGAATAGCTATTATTCTTATAAATTTAAACCAGTTAATATATTAGAAAAAAATAACCTTTACCAGAAAAATTTGCCACAAAGATTTTCTCCCAGTTAACTATTTCCCTTATAATCTTAGCTGTTTTAGTCTTGTGCAAAAAAAAAAAAACATTTTGTTTTAAATAATCATTTTACCTTCTGTGTTTTTTCTATCTCTTTTTTTTGTCAGATAATGTTTCCCTATCCATTTATCTAAAAAGCTATTTCTTTTCTGCTTCTTTAATTTGCTTACTGTCTTGCCTTTTTTTTGGTCCAAGGAGGTTACTCAATTGGTATATGGTCTTGGTATATGGTATGTCTTGGTATATACTTTTTGCTCAATTATTTTTCTAACTATATTTTGTGGAATAGTAAAATTCTTTCCCCAGAAGCTAGAGACTTTGGATTTATCCAAGTGCTATTTTATGTTATATATCTAACCTGTTCCAATGATTGACCACCCTATTTCTTAACTAATACAAGTTGTTTTAGTTGTTACTGTTTTGTACTATGTTTTGTGATCTGTTATAACTACAATCCCTTTCTTACCTCTTTTTCCATTATTTTCCTTGAGGTTCTTGACCTTTTTTCCTTCATATGAATTTCATTATTATTTTTCTAGCTCTACAAAATAAGTTTAGTAGTTTTTGTTTGTTATGACACTAAGTAAATTTAATTTATTATTTATAAATTTTTATAATATATAATTTTATATCCTATGTAATTAAATATGTAAATGAAATATAAATATTTTATCATTTATAAATTTGTTATTAAAAACCATTTTTATTTTTTGGTTCAGCCTACCAATGAGTAATTCATATTTCTGCAATTATTTAAGTCTGTTTTTATTTCTGTAAAGAGTATTTTATATCTGTATTCCCATAGTTCCAGGGCATCTTGGTAGGTAGACTCTCAAGTATTTTATGGATTCTATATTTCTTTTTTAATGGAAGATGTATTTCTATCTTTTCATGCTGCATTTTGTTAGTAATATACAGAAATGCTAGTGATTAGCATAGATTTGATATCCTGCAATTTTACAGAAGTTACTAATTATTTCAATGAAATTGTAGTTGTCTCTAAGTTCTCTAATAAAAATCAGACACACATCACATCATCTGCAAAATTGTTTCTTTACATATGTTTCTTTACTTGATTTTTTTAACTCTTCTTTCAATAGCTGTCATTTTCAGCTGTATCTCAACTAGTAATGGTGATGATGGGCATACTCGCTTTATGCTTGATCTTCTATGTGATCCACTATTGTCAGGACTCTACAGGGAAGGAAATATGAAGGGCTGGCCAGCTCAGTTGGTCTGAGCTGTGTGGGATTCTGTGCTAGCACTAGGATTTTTAGGTAGAATGACAGGAGGCTTTGGAAGAGCAACCCCTTCTGTAACCATCGGCAGCTTATGATGGAAACTAATATAAGCCAGATGAATTTTGAGGAGGGATTTAGATTCAATGGTTTCTAAAGCCCCTTTCAGTTCTAGTATTCCCTCTTAACCTTTAAGTGAAAGAATTACCTATCATTTGTTATCCCAGCTTCTGTTCCTCCAGTGAGCCCTGTCTCAACTAAAATATAAATCACCCCCATGGTATATCTGCCTTCACAAACTACCTTTTTTCAGAAATCTTATATTTTATTCCAAATGACTAAACCTCAATGCATTAGTAAGCCTACAAATTAACTAGTGAAAAAAATTGCTTAATTTGTAGTAAATATCACAGAAAGATATGAACTAAAATAAAGATATGTCAAATCTATTACCCCCAAATGTAGGATCCAGTGTTTGAACAGGCAAGAAAAATGTGCCTGTCATACTACATAGAATGTGAGCTTAATTATGGTCAATGTCTACTTTGGAAAAGATTACCCAAAACTTAGCCTTGCTATTTCAAGTAGAGTTTTCATTTTCACACTATTCCCAAATATCCTTAGAGAAATCGTCAAAGAAGGGACTCCAATTATAAAATATGGGATGATACGTTTTTCAAAGGCAATACCATGTACATTCCTGTTTTTCTTTGGGCTTGTAATTGTAGTTCTTCTGTCATCATTATATTCCATGATTTGCTACCAGATATCATCTTTGGGAGTATAATTGCGCTTAAAGAGATGGGCTTTTGCAGTGGTATGCAGTTTGGGATTGTTGAAAGCACTGCATAATTTCACAAATGCAATCCAGCCCACTCTCTTCCTCCTACTCTCAATTTTGGTCTCATTATCCATCTGCAGCACTTGTCTAAGATATGCATGTTGTTGGACAAAGATGTGTGATGGTTGTAAACAGGCTTCAGCATGTTATCAAGGATGACTTACATGCAAGAAGTGTAATGAAAGACATCACTGAGAACATAGATTACTGAAAAAAGGAGAGGGGTCCATCGTGTGGCAAAAATGAAAGATAACAGATCGCCTGAAGAAAGGTGCACTGGCACTTTGAGACATAAGAACAAGGAAAAGAGGAGAGGACTGGATAGATTTTTTTTAATGTGGACATTTATACATGGAAAAGAGTATAAACTGGATAAATAGCTCACTCACCCATGAGCATTTGTTAATCACTTGCTATTGGTCAGATGAGCCAATTGGACACACTGTACCCCAACTCCAACATAGTGATGTCATTTTGATTCTCTTTGAGTATGAAGAACAACAACCAACCGATCATGTACCAATCACTGTGCTAAACAGTGTAAACACTAAGAAAAAGCATTAACAGTCGTTGACCTCAAGGAACTTAGATTCTAATGGGAGTTGTCTTTTTGACTTTTTAGTTGAGTTCCAATTCCAATTCCTCATGACCTCTTTTGGGGGGTTTCTTGGCAAAGATATTAAAGTAGTTTACTATTTCCTTTTCTAGCTCATTTTACAAATGGGAAAACTGAAGCAAACAGGGTTAAGTGACTTGCCCAGGATCACATAGTTAATAAGTGTCTGAATCCAGATTTGAACTCAGGTCTTCCTGATTCTAGGCTCAGGGCTCTGAGCAACCTCCTCTATTGGGACACAAAGGTATATAAATGGATATATGCAATAAATATACAGTGTAGATAGAAGGTAACCTTAAAAGGGAAAGTACTAGTAGCTGGAGGGAACAAGAAATGTGTCACCCAGAAAGTGTTGTTTTGAACTGAGTCTTGCAGTCATGGATTCTACGACATAAAGATGAGGACAGAAAGCATTCTGAAGTCGAGGAACAGCTAGTGCAAAAGCACAGAGACAGGAGATACGATATTGTGTCTGAGAAACAACAAGCAGGCCAATATAAGTGGACTGAAGAGAGCATGGAAGTGAGTGATGGATGAGAACAGTGGAAAGAAATTAAGGAGCCACATTGCTAAGAGCTCTAAATCCCAAACAGAGGAGTTGGTATTTGATTCTAAAAATAATAGGGAGCCACTGGAGGCTATTGAGATGAAGGAGTGGATGATCAGATGGTCACATCTGTGCTTTATCATTTTTGTAGCTCTGTGGAACATAGCTTGGACCTGAGACAGAGTAACCAATTAGGATGCTATTGTCAAAGCCCAGATAAGAGATAATGAGGGTCTACAGTACCATTGTGGCTATGTACATATGACATGTGTGTAAGGAAACCTTAGAAGAGAAATCTGTAGGGGGGAAACTGGCAAGATTTAGCAACAGATTGGATATATGAGATAAGTAGAAGTGAAGGGTCAAGGATAGAGGGAGCAGCTAGGTAGCAGAAAGGAGGGAGAACCAAGCCTAGAGATGAGAGGAACTGGCCTCAAGATCAGCCTTAGACACGTCTTAGCTCTGTGAGACCCTGGGCAAGTCACTGAATTGCCTAGTTCTTACCACTCTTCTGCCTTGGAACCAATGCATACATAGTATTGCTTCTAAGACAGAAGGTGATGACTTTAAAAAAAATAATAAAAGATGAGTTACGGAAAAGATGGTGGTATCCTTGACAATAATAGAGTAGTTTAGAAGAGAGGTGAGTTTGGGGCTTAAAGATACTGATTTCTGTTTTGGACCTGTTCAGTGTGAGATATCTAAGGGACATAAGACTAGCAAAGCAAAGATAGGAGAGTACTGATGCCACTGCCATTATAAAGTGGAGATCTTTATAACTCAAACACAACTAAGAATACAGCATTTAAAATGTTGGAATAGAATCAGGAAATTTTGGATGCACATTTTGTGACAAATGTAATGTCAGATAGCCGCAGAGATTAAAAACTTTATAAAGAGAGTGATAGTGGATACTACTAGGTTTAGCAGTTTGCCCTAACAAATCTAACCTTTTCTTGTGTCTTTATGTAAGTACAATCCATTCAACATCACTACATTTTAGAGTTTATACAGATCAACAGGAAATTAGGGGATTACTCCTGCCAATTCTTGTACTGTATTTACTTGGAAATTTTAGAGTATACCGAATTCCTATAACAAAGACTAACTACATGAACTCATGTATTTGGGTATTATTTGATACTCACATGTTCACAGGTTTATCTCTAGGCTACAAATATCCTTTATCATTTGTTTAAGAAAATGAGTTGTTTGCTACAATGAGAAAAACATATAAGTTTCCCTTCCATCGCGACTTTCTCCATCATGGTTACAATATATCATGGGTCAGCATAAGAAATTAAACGGGAATTTTGGGAGAGTTCTGCAGAAGCCACAGATGACAGGGGAAGGCCAGCAGAAAACACAGAAAAATATAGAAACTCAAGAAGACATAAAATATATGCCTAGCATTGTGTAATATCAACATATTGTATCTTTTAATACCATAAACTTGCATTTTCTTTTTAAAAGTTAAAATAAGTAAAAAGTTAAAGTTTGTAAAAAGAATGGAAAACCAGCAAACAACACACAAAGGCTAGAAATGTTGAGGCATCATAACACTAGCCTACATATAGCCTATGACCAAATACTTAAACCAAATTTTATAATAAGATATTATAAACAACCCATAACAGTGATGGACAAACTATGGCCAACAGGCCAGATGCAGCCCCTGAAATGTCCTATCCCGCTGCATGACATTATTCCTAATCTGACAAATTCAGTGAGTAGGATACAATACAATGAAACTTGGAAAGAGTTGCCTTAGAAACAGACTGACAGATGAGCATTTCCTTTCCTTTGGCCCCCTCTTTAAAAAGCTTGCCCATCACTCCCTCATAAAATAAAAAGAAAAATGTCAATACTTCTTCTCTGGTACAAAGGGTGGGCCAAAGACATTTTATGCAAAATATCAGGGGAGCCATATACCTAGCCTCCTTTCCCCCCATAATGTGGAAGAGATTCTTATACTTCTATTTTCCTTCTGCAGGTATCCCAAATATTTTAAAGTAACCTCAAAAATTGATGTTTATTATTTTCAACTTTTCATTAATCATGATTCTAGTATGTAAGGAACATTTTTTGAAATAATGATAACTAACATTCTTTAAGTCTTATTAAGCACTTTACTAATTTTGTCTTATTTGAATTTCACAACAGTCCTATGAAGAAGGAGTTATAATTATCCCCATTTTACAGATAAGGATACTAAGATATTCTCTCTAGGGTACCTAGAAAGGTTAAGAAACTTTCCCAAGGTCAGTATAGCTAGTAATCATTTGAGATAGGATTTGAACTCAGAGCTTCTTAATTCCAAGTCCAGGGTTCCATCCAGTATGCCATTAGATGAGTAATATTTAAATAATACTTAGAATAGAAAAGGCATAGCTAATAAAGCAAAAACCTTGAAATTAGGAAGACTAAGATTAAGATCTTGTGTGACCCTAAGCAAGCCACTTATCTGCTCAGTGCCCCCAGTCAACTCTCTACAACTATAAGTCACAAAACAGTACAGGTCTGCATAATTAGGAGTTTTCTCATTGGGAGCCCCTTATTGCGAGGAAATCACAGGTTTGGTTCTGTCCTGATTTTCTCTCAAAAAAAATATACACATTTTTAAAAATATAGCTTTCTTTTTGGTGCCTGGGCTATATGAAATTCCCATCCTGGGCAACAAAAATAAAAACAATGATGTTTCATATGTCCATATAAATAAGAATAAACTTGAATGGGCATAATAAAAAGTGATGTGTACATGCAGTCATTTTGTACTTAGAAGCAAATGAGGTGCTACAATCCGGGGAGTAGTACTTCACATCATGAAATATGTGATTGAAGAGATCTTTTTCCTTCCTTCTTTTCTTTCTTCCTTTTTTTTCTTTCTTCCCTTGCCTCTTTCTTCTTCCTACTCTTTCTTCCTCTCTTTCCTTATTTCTTACAAAAGCAAGAAAAAATATCCACAGATGAAGAATTGTAATGAGTTTTGAAGGAAAACAATAAGAAGAAAAAAGTTTCAGAAGGAAGTAGATGAATGAAGAAATGATGGGATTGCAGAACAATGTTGAAATGTAAAGAGTCAGGTGAGATGTTAGCTAAAGATACAGCAAGATAGTCTCAGGATATAAGAGAGCAATGAAAAAAGAATTCAGATCTTTAAGTCAAAAGTAAAACAGAAAACTTATTAATCTACTGACACAAGATATAAAAATCACAATTGTTTGTAATTCTTGTTTAATAAAATGCAAGCAAAAATTTAAAAAACATAAAAGAAGAAATTTTGTTAATCATAACTGTTGAAACAACTTAATTCTAGCATGGAAATTTAAAGAGATGGTTTGGCTAAATTCAAGAGCTATAACACTTACCAATTGGTAAGTGTTACTTGCCCTATACTCAGTCAATGAAGTTTGTGAACCAAGTTCATTCCTGGAGAAACCTAATCTCTAGAGGGATTACACTCCCTATTCTCATACTCATAATCATTAACAAACCCCATCCTAATGTGCTAGAGATAATCCTAATAACAGAAAAGTTTATGGTTCATGTATAGGGCCCCTAAAGGTAGAGGCTGATTTTAAAAAAAAAAGGTAATCAATGTACATTGTCAATCAAGTATGGGACAGGTAATTTATTCTTATTTACAGAAAAGAAGGTTAAGAATTTAAAAAATCATAGCACATAGTAACAATGATTAAAACAGAATTCAGTAAAATTTATAATTATTATTACAATACTATTAATTAGGCCTTTTTATTTTACCTTGCCCACTCAAATAGTCAAGCGAGTTTTTTAATAAGACCCTCTCCATCCACCCTCTACCTACTAGCCTTGATCTGTTACTTTTTTAAGTGTCCTGGAAGCTTCCCTGGCCCTCCCTTATACAAAAGTGGAGCAAGACCTTTGGCCATCTCATACCTCAATGGAGCCCTGCTCCAGGACCTGTTCCATTGCTGAGCTTCCTTGAGAACCAGACTTCTTCCATCTCCTCGTCCCCTGTGCCTTCTTCAAGACAAGCAAGACACCTAGCCTCTCTCCTTCTCTCAGGCTCCTAATTCTCTCTCAGCTCACACCTGCTATGAAATGGGCCTCCTTGGGTCTCGTAGGCTACATTATGAACCAAACTCATTATCTTTTCCCTCAACCCCTCCCTTCTTCCTAACTTCTCTGTTGTTTTTAAAGGCACCATCATCCTCCCAATCACCCAAGCTCCCAATATAGGCTTAATTTGCAACTCCTTGCTCTCTTATCCCATATATCTGATTTGTTGCCAAGTCTTATCAATTCTATCTTGGCAAAATCATATCTGTATACATATATACATATATAGAGAGAGACATAGATATATATATATAGACATAGATATAGACCTAGATATAGATATAGATATGGATATAGATATAGATACAGATAGAGAGATATAGAGAGAGATAGATAGAGAGATAGATAGAGAGATAGGTAGAGAGATAGGTAGAGAGATAGGTAGAGAGATAGACAAACACAGTGTGTGTTTGGGAATTAAGGAAGGTGCCATTTAAAAGTATCTTACAAACGATATGTTCCGGGTTAAGATGGCGGCAGAGTAAGAAGCAGCTCTTAACCTCTCCTGACCGAAACACACAAAACT
The DNA here is from genome assembly GCF_016433145.1 of Gracilinanus agilis. NCBI lineage: Eukaryota > Metazoa > Chordata > Mammalia > Didelphimorphia > Didelphidae > Gracilinanus > Gracilinanus agilis. Next base: position 158,461,953 of record NC_058133.1, on the reverse strand, counting down.
CCTCAAGGGGACATAAAAACAAGTCCAGATGAACGGAGGAACCCCACAACAGGGCACAGCGTGGAAGGTACGTGGAATCGAGACATTTCCAGGCTATAAAGGGCTCTCACTAAATCGCGGGCTGAGCAACCGCCCCACCCCCACCCCCTCCACACACAAGATCTAGAGCTCTGAAGCCAGCTAAAAAGAAATAGAGCAAGTTTGGGGCACCCATCGAGTCATTGGCAGCTTCAGGGCCTGTTCCTGAGTGCAGCAAGACTTAGGACCCCATTAAGCCAAAGAAAGCAGGCAAAATCTGAGCACGGGCGCAGGACGCAGGGCACACAGCGCAGGCTGAGCAGAACGCAGGCACTGCGGAGGCGTGGGTGGAGGCAGACACAGCCAGGAACTAAAGCCTAAGTGGGGAACCAGTGCAGACGGGTATACGACTGTGGAAGCAGCGCCCTGAGACTTGTAAAGAAACCTCCGGCAGAGGACAGACACTGAGCGTGAGGATAAATCTGAGAAGCTGCTGGGGTAATGATGGCTACTCATCCTCAGGAAGTTCAAAAGAGAAAGAATAACAACAAGAAAAAGAAGTCTTTAACACTCGACAGCTTTTACACAGAGAAAATCCAGACAACCGAGCAAACAGAGGAGGAGAACAAACAAGCATCCGGACCCTCCTCAAATAAGGAAAACTCCTCACAAGCTATGGAAGAGTTCAAAACTGAGATTTTGAGGAAAATGGAAGAGATCTGGCAAGAAAATAACTGTTTAAAAGGTAGAATCATGCAATTGGAAAGTGAGGCTCAGAAACCAAATGAACTGATAAGCAAATTGAACTCCAGAAATGACCAGATTGAAAAGAAATACCAGAAGATTATGGCCGAATACCAGAAGATTATGGCCGAAAACCAGAAGATTATGGCTGAAAACCGAAAGATTATAGCCGAAAATCAATCCCTAAAG
>NC_058133.1:158437393-158456101 GCF_016433145.1 Gracilinanus agilis | reverse complement strand
CCACACCAATGCAACTACCAACAATTTGGAAATTGGTCTTGATCAAGGACACATGACAAAACTAGTGGAAATGCGCATCGGCCATGGGTGGGGGGGGGTGCAGGAGGGGGGGTTGAAGGGGAAAGGTGGAGCATGAATCATGTAACCATGTTAAAAATGAATATTAATAAATGTTAAAAAAAAAAGTATCTTACAAACTTACTGTGGACATGTGGGGAACTTTGAGACTACATTCCCTGTGATCCAATGAGGTTTCCAGTTTCTGACATGATTACATCAGAGAACGGGAACCAATGTATGGGGCAGTTTAAATTCGGAGGTCAGGCTGGAGACTGAGTCTCTCTGGCGTGCAAGGCGGGAAGATGGGTGGAGATAAAGGCCAGGGGCATTTTTAAAGATAGTCAGGCACAGTCATATATATTTTACCAACATGGCCATGGCAATTAAAATATTAATTTCTCTTATACTATCAGTCTTTATCATTTTTTATCATAACAACAGACAGACAGACAGAGATAGCTTGATAGATTGGCAAATAGATAGATTTCAATTCATCCTGCATTCACCTAGCAAAGTGATCTTCCTAAAGTTCAGGTCTGAGCATGTTACTGCCCAATGCAATAAACTGGTGGCTTCCAATTGCTTCTGGGATCAAATATAAAATCTCCTAAATCTCCTATTTGGTTTGTAAAGTCTTTCATAACCTGGTGCCTTTCAGTCTTCTTACACCTTATTTGCTTCCATATACTCTATGATCCACTGACTGTCCTTTGTGAAGGACTTTGCTGCCCTTCACATAATACTTCATTCCCTAAGTCTGTGCTTTTTTACCTCCCACATCCTCATGACTCTTGAACTCCCAGCTAAAATCCTATCTTTTTCAATAAGCCTCTCCTAGCCTTCCTTAATATTAGTACCCTTCCTCTAATATGACCTCAGTTACCTCTAAATGTCTTGGTTGTGTGTAGTTGTTGCATTTTGTCATATGCACACCTCTGTTGGATTGTGAGCTCCTTAACAGCAGGAACTATTTTTTGCCTTTCTTTGGGTCCCCAGCTCTGTATAGTTTAGATAAATGTTTATTGACTTGACTCATTTTGAACTGCCTAATCCCATGCTTCATCAATGGACTTCTTTCAAACTACTGACATTCTACCTGGACTCAATTATCAATAGTTAACATATTCTCATCCCTTTATACTCATCCTATCCCAGTTATCCTAAACTTCTAGCCTCCAAAGCACAAACTCCATTTCTCAGACTTAGCTTAGTTCTGCTGAAGACCTATCTACCTCAAACTCATGCTTTCATTATCCCACTTCAGATCTTGTTCCCCATTCCATAGTACCCTCTGGAATGTTTGCTCCATAATTAATAAAGTTCCTTTCACATTAAGCTTCTTTCTTTATGATTCCTTCTGTCTTCTAGTCCTTATTGAGGCATGGATCTTTCCTGACGGCACCACTTCCTTTACTGGTCTTTCTGGTGCTATTTATATTTTCTCTCATACTCTCTAACTCATTGGTCATAGGAAAGGAGTCAAAATAGTACTTGTTCCCCATTGTTACTTCAAAACTTTCAGCTCTAAAAGATTGCCTGCCGTTTGATCCAGCCATACCATTGTTGAGTTTGTACCCCAAAGAGATCATAGGGAAAAAGACATATACAAAAATATTTATAGTTACCCTCTTTGTGGTGGCAAAAGAACAGAAAACGAGGGGATGCCCGTCAATTGGGGAATGGCTGAACAAATTGTGGTATCTGTTGGTGATGGAATACTATTGTGCTCAAAGGAATAATGAACTGCAGGAATTCCACGTGAACCGGAAAGACCTCCAGGAATTGATGCAGAGCAAAAGGAGTAGAACCAGGAGAACATTGTACACAGAGACTGATACACTGTGGTAAAATCAAATATAATGGACTTCTATACTAGCAGCAATGCAATGACCCAGGACAACTCTGAGGGATTTATGGAAAAGAACATTACCCACATTCAGAGGAAGAACTACAGGAGTGGAAACACAGAAGAAAAACAACTGCTTGAACACATGAGTTGATGCAGACATGATTTGGGATGTAGACTCTAAACGACCACCCTAGTACAACTATCAATAATATGGAAATAGATCTTAATCAATGACACATGAAGAAATCAGTGAAAATTCATGTCTGCTATGGGGTGGCTTGGGGGGAGAGAGTAAGAACATGAATTGTGTAACCATGGAAAATATTTTTTTCTAAAAAATAAAATTAAAAAAAAACTTTCTCCTAACCACCTTTTCTAAGCAATTTTTCCTTTAAGGTTTATGCTATCTAAATTTATCACTCAATACAGATCCTAATAGATATTTTGTGTGGCATCACAGGGTTTTTCTTCTTACATAAGTTCAGTTTCTGACTCATAATGCTTCTTTTTATTCCTTCTCTTGCCCTCCTACTAGTGGACTTCGACATCTATATTGATACAACTTCAAATTCCCCAATTCTCTATCTATTCCCATGACCTTCTCTTCCAGACCTCCTCAGCAATAGAGATTGTTATATCCTTAACCTTGCCATTACTCACAAATGTTGCTCTTCCAAGTTCATAAACTGGAATTTCTTATCATTCCATCTTGGTGCCTTGAAATCCCTACCTTATTCTTCATCATTACTGTGATTTCCATTTTCCTCTGGCCCTCAGTTCTTTTCTGGGTCATCACACCAGCATGTCTGCATCATGTGTAATCTTCTACCTTATGTATTTTGACGACCTGGTGAACCAACTCATTTCTACACTATCTTATATCATCAATTCATTTGTATCCTTTTCCCATTATCAATCACATCTTGCCACACTCCAACCCTGGATTATTCTAACCATCTACCTCTTTCACTCTTATTCATATGCTGTTGAATGAAGTTAGAGGAAATAACAAAAGTATGCTGACTGGGCCCACTACAAATGTACATTGTGTAATCTCAGTAGGACACTCATTGCCAAAGCAAATGATCTATTACACTCTAATTGACTTGCTATTCAATCCTACTATCACATCTATCCCACCCCCATCACAACCTTCTCTACTGAAGACCTCACTTTATACTTCACTAAAAAAATTGAGACCATTGGCCAAGATCATCCTCTTCTCCTTTCTTCCTCTCCTCACTTTATACAGATATCTTCCTCCACTATCTCCTCATTAAACACGTCTCAGATGAAGAAATGGCTTTTCTCCTTGACAAGACAAATCCATCTAGATGTGCCCTTTTTCTGATTCCTCATGCACAGTTTCTCCAATTAATTACCTACTATTGCCCCCATTATCTCATATTCTTCCTACTGACTGCTTCCTACTGTAGTTGCCGACAAAAATGCTCATTTCCCTCATCCTTAAATTTAAAAAAAACTCAGATTATTTTTGCTAGTTACTGTCCTATATCCATCTTCCACTTCGTGGCTACAATCCTCGGGAAATCCATGTAAAATCTGTCCTACTTCTCCTCTCACTTTCTTTTAACCTTCTGAAATCTATCTTCTGATATCATCATCATCATCATCTACATTCTGATCTCTCCAAAGTTAACAATAATCTCTTAATTGCCAAATCTAAAGATTTTTTTCTCAATCACCATTCTTCTAAACCTCTCAGCAACATCTACCATGATGGATCAACTTCTTCTGGATACTCTTTCCACTGTATCATGCCACCTCCCCATTTCTTCTTTATACCTCTTAGTCAATCATGTGACTGTTAAGATGTGATCTGTCATAAAAATTTGACAATGGAAGCCTATCTGTTCACTTTTCATATTTTCATCAAGAATACTCTTGAAATATGCATAGAATATTCTCATAATGATTTTAAGGTACTGGGAAAATAGATATATGGGCGTCTAGTTGATGACACTATTTAAGGCACTACTTATCTTGGGAGGGAGGAAGTTAATAATACCTTCAGTACTCATTTTTCTTCTTTTATAATCTTTTATTCTCTTCCCTTTTTTAAAAGTTAATTCCTGGGTGCCTTTAAAATTGCCCTGCCTCCAGCATCAATGTCTGTATTTTTTAACCACTCTTGCTGATTTCATTTTCTTAAATGCCACTTTCATTTCACAGAACCAGTTTTATTTAAGGAAAGAAACTCAGAGGTCATCAAATTTAACTGGCATGTGAGAAAGGATTCTCTTCTGCAACATACCTGACAAGTGACAGATTTAAACAACTCAAGTGAAAAGCAACTCACCACCTCCTGAAACAGTGCATTCCACTTTTGGATGGTGCTAATTTTGGGGAAATTTTTCCTAATATTAATCCTAAGTGTGCTTTCTTGTAACTACCACCCATTCAGATCTCCAACTAATTAGCCCTTCCACCTAATTCAACTTTCTTTGACCAGAGAGAGAAAATCTAATTCTTTTTTCCACGTTTTGTTATCGTTCGGTAGTGTCTGACTTTTTGTGACCCCATTTGGGGTTTTCTTGGCAAAGATACTGAAGTGGTTTGCTATTTCCTTCTCCTGCTAATGTTATAGATGAAATAACTGAGGCAGATAAGATTAAATGATTTGCTCAGGGTTACATAGCTAATAAGTATCTGAGGCCAAATTTGAACTTGGGTCTTCCTGGTTCCAGGGCCATTACTCTATCCATTGCAACAGCTTGTTGCCCACGTGACAGTCTTTCAAATACTTGAAGACAGCAATTCTGTCTTCCCTAAGTCTTTTCTGTAGGCAAAGAAACCCTACTTCCTTCAATAATTCCTCACCATTATGAGTGAACTAAGAAGTAAGTCTCTAAATGTGCTAGTTCCACTATAATCAAATGTAAGAAAAGCTAGTTCACTATAAAAACACTGTCAAATCCATTTTATTTCATATCTGTTTGTTGACCTTCATGGAGTTTCATCTACAAATATTTTCAGTATGAGAAAATTAATAGCCGTGATGACTGTAAGATCAATGATCAATAACAATGATACTGCCAAGGGAAAAAAAACTTGGCTCTCTATTACGAGGAGAAGGACAGGGCAATGAGTCAAAAGACATAGGTTATAGTTCCAGCTTGACCACTAAATAGTTGTATGTTCTTTGGCAAGTCATATCAACATCTTTGGGTTTGCTGTTCCTTATTTATAAAATGAATATTGAACTAGATGATTTTAATATTCCCCTTACCTTCAAAATTCTTATATTTTATTCTCATATTCATGAGCTTAGTAAGAAGCAATTAAAGCAGTTGGGAAAAATATTTCACTGGAGGTAAAATGCAAACTACAGGTCAAATTACCTGGCAACCATTTTATTGCTATAAAATCTTGTGAAAAAAATTAGATGCATATTTAGAAATGTAAGCTTTTGTGCTTTTTGTGTAAAATACAAATTATAGCAGAATGCCATCATATGCTACATATGTGAATTTAAAGCAATACTAAAAATAAGAATCTAAGAAATAAAAGTAGAAACATTCCTTATAACTGCATTTTAGGAGAGGAATTAGTCTGGAATCAGCCACTGAAATGATGACCACTAGTGGAATATACCATAGAAAAATATTCTCTTTAAGGTATAAAGTTGAATAGGTCACCTGTGAGGTCTCTAGAAGGGGTTCTGAGTTTCTGGGAAATAAGCATTATGAAAATCCCCAAAGAGAAGAGGCAAAAATATTCATGTATCTTAACAACATGGTTTTGGTTTTCTATCCCCTTCTCAAACAAGAAGTCTCTTTTCAACACAGCTCAATTGAAATGAAATAGCAAAATCTGACAGAAACTTCATGTCTAAAAGAAACAAAAAGCATTGTAGGCAATGATACTCAAAAATGAGCTGGTCTTTCCATATTTGTGCAGAAATTATAGCTCTAGTTCTTCTCAGTAAAAATGTAGGTTGGAAGGCAAAGAATGCTAGCATTTGCACATGGAAAAATCTCTAAAAGAAAGTAGAGTAGAACCAAATTTCATTGCTCAGTGAAAGAAAGCTGTTATGGAGAAGGTCTAAACTAATCCTCAAACACCTGTAACACCTGCAGAGAAACGTATGTAAGAACATAAGAATATCACAGCAGTCATGGAGGTTATTTTGGTTCCAGCAATCCAAATAGGAAAACCAAAATTTTCATCATTTTGGTGGTTAAAATTTTCTGCACAGCTGTCCAAATCGAATGACCCAAATACAACAAATAGGATGAGAATGAGCAAATGAAGGAATGTTTTCAAATTTTTAGTGTTAAGGATGTGGGTGGACCTATATATTAAGATTTTTTTAATAAAAAGGAAGGTCATTGATGCTTTATAGAATAAACCTTAGCATATATGAATAGGCAATTTTCAGATAAAGAAATCAAAGCTACCAATTATCATGGAAAAAATGTTCTAAATCAGTTTTGATTAGAGAAAAGCAAATTAAAACAATTCTGAGATACTATTTCACACCTATCAGATTGGCCAATATGACAGTAAAGGAAAATAATAGAGTATTGGAAGGGATGTGGCAAAATTGGGACACTAATGCATTGCTGGTAGAGTTGTGAACTGATCTAATCATTCTGGAGGGCAATTTGGAACTATACCAAAGGGGTTATAAAAGAATGCCTACCCTTTGATCCAGTAATACCACTATTAGGTCTGTATCCCAAAGAGATTTTTTAAAGTGAGAAAGGACCTGCTTGTACAAAAATAGTTATAGCTGCTCTCTTTGTGGTGGCAAAGAACTGGCAGCTAAAAAGGAATGTCCCTCAATTGTGGAATAACTGAACAAATTGTAGTATATGATGGTGGTAGAATATTATTGTACTATAAGGAATGATAAACTGGATGGTTTTAGAAAGCTGAGAAGACCTACATGAACTGATGCAGAACGAAATAAGTAGAATCAGGAAAACATTGTATAGAGCAGTGATGGGGGACCTTTTAGAGATGAAGTGTCAGGCCCTACCCTACTCCACCCCCCCCCCAGACTAAGGTGCTGTCCCCCCCAACTCCACAGAGACCAAGTGCCCCTCCCTTAACACAGACGGGAGGAAGGAAGCACTCCCATTGGGCTGCTGGACAGAGGGGTGGGTGATGAGAGGCGCTTGTAGAGAGGGTGAGGGGAGTGGCCCCAGCTCCCCTCCAATTCTGCTCCCTTCCAGCTATGTGCCATGCTGTGAGCTATGCTCCCCTCAAACCTAGCTTTTATCCAATCTTACCATGGGAATCACCTTCACCACAGACTCAACAGGCTGCCATCTGCACCCTCCTCTACCTCCACTTACCCCAGATAGGGAAGAGAGGAAGCACTTTCATTGGGCTACTGGGCAGTGGGGCAGGTGAGGTTAGGAATGTCCTCAGTTGAATGGAGAGGGGGAGGAGAACAGCTCTGCCCCAAGTCCCTCTGGCTTACTAGTAATGACCTCTGGTGGGCAACTGCAGGCACTGGCTATAGAGAGGACTCTGTGCCCTTTATGGTATGTGCACCATAGGTTTTTCTATCACTGGTATAGAGTAACAGCAACATTGTGGAATGATTAAAAGTGATAGATTTTGCTACTAACAGCAATACAATGATCCAGAATAATTCTGAGGGACTTATGAAAAACAATGCTATCTACTTCTACAGAAAGAACTGTTGAAGTTGGAATGCAGATCAAAGCATACTATTTTTCACTTTTTTTGGGTATATGTTTTAGGGTTTGGGGTTTATAAGATTATTCACTTACAAAAATGAATACTATGAAAACATGTTTTGCATGATAATGCATTAATAACCCAGATCGAATTGCTCGCCAGCTCTGGGAGGGAAGAGGAAAGAAGAAAGGGAGACAATTTGGATCATATAACTTCAGAAAACTCATGTGGAAATTTGTTATTAAAATAAAAAATAATAGAATAAAAATGTGCAGCTCAAAAAAATTAGATTAGATTAAGACTGGTTCTACTGGGGAAAAAAATAATCCTTAGCAACTTAATAAGGACTGCTAAAAGTACCCAATATGACTTTGTAGGAAGCACAGAAACTTATGTGTTCCGGAAACCCACAAATAGCAGTAGCTACTTGGACAGATCAAATAACCTCCATGTACCTACTGAAGACATCAGTCTTAGGAAGTCAAGTCATCTGATATTGGTGCACCTGCTTCCACCTCAGAGAATAGAATACCACACATGTTAACAGCAAACTTCTCCAAAAAGAGCTTCAGACCTAGCACAGCGCAAATGGCCAAACACCATATGACCTTTGCAGATCTTGAAAGAATTTGCTTAAACACATATCTTTTCAGTTTTCAGTAAGAAGAAGGAAATAATCCAATCTCTAGGCCATGTGCCCTCAGCTGGAATGACATTCAAGAAAATCATTAGAGACCTACAGCCACAGCTTAAAGAGCTGCCCAGCTAAGACATCTTCCTTTACCACTCACGTTATCATTTTGACAACCTGCCAATTGAAAACCGAATGTGGCATGCAGTGAATCCCCAAGAGAACACTGAGCCAGCAAAGCCGACAGCCACTGCCACACAGTGACTGCTTTGCTCAGAAATACAGCGGACAGACTTGGTGCTTAACTCCCTAACAACATTCTGTCTCTGCGACACTTCCTCTATCCCCATGAAAACTGTTCCAAACATGGGTACCGTTTCCTTGCATTTCTAGCAACAGAAGCTTGTGCCAACCAAAGGACATGTTGACATATGTCACGTCAGAATGTCAAATCAGGCTGACTGCCTCCAGCCGGGTGCTCCAATCTGAATACTAGCCAAAAATAGAATGTAAGTGCAGGCTTGAAGATGGGCACCCACAAACCTCAGGGACACTAGGGTTTTCAACCAGTTTTCTGTCATTTTTACTAGCAGCTATGACAATACATCTAAGAAGAGTGACGATTTAGAAATTAAAATATACCATACCTGGGCTATGAGGCATATTGTTAAATTTTACATAGAAAATTTACCCTGTGGGTTTGAGGTATGATGATGATGAATTTCAATGCCAAGAGTCAGCACAATTTCCCTGGATTAAAAAGCAGCCCTTCTTGACAGATTCGGGCTATTCTCTTCCACATTTGTGAGTGGGAAATTTTATTCATTGCATTTCTTCATCTGTATGTTGGGGAAGGATCAAAGGAGTTTTTCTATCAGTTTCATGAGCTTATAGAATATGGTATGCTTTCTATGGGAATTTTAATTGTATTTGGTATACCCTATAGAGGTTGTAGCAACACCCACTGATAACCTCTTTGAGAGAACTAAGGAATATGTCCTGGGACATACCTATTAATTTCTCCTTGAAGATGAAGATATCTCCTTAAGTGTCATGGGTTGGAAATGAATTGGTTGGCTCTAATTGTTGTGAATCAGAGTCACCCTTTATATTTGGCCTATAAAAAGGGATTCAGTTGCAAAATTGGCCATTTTAGCATCTTATTTAGGAGATTTGCTCTTTACAGCAGATTCTAAAATAGTTGAGCACAGAAAAGAGTACAGCAGAGCTAAGAGGGGATCCAAATTCTGGAAGGAAGACGCCTGTATATATGCACTCAAGGAATTAATGCATGTTAGGTATAGGACAGTCTTTACCTCACAGATAAAATGCAGCAAATACAAAGGATTTGCAGAAGTTCATAAGCAATTAACATAGTTTTTCTCCCTCTCTGGGTAGTCTACCTTCTCATTCCAGGACTCATAGTACCACTCATGGTTTGGACAACTCTTAAAGGTGAACAAACTTGGAGTTGCTAGAGAGGCAATACCTTTCCCTCTAATGTTTTGATGAGTCTCTTTTTCACTCTAGAGACTCAAAAAAGTCTCTAGCCTTAGAATTGTACTCAAAGAACTTAGACATCCACCAAGGGAAAGAAAAAAAGAATCTGTAATCCTTTTTGTCCCACAGGATTTGTACTATCCAATAAAGCCATAGCAGTAGGTGAAAGGCAAATTCCAGATCTTTAGCTCCCCTATAGATGGTCCAATCTCTTGCTTCCCCTTTAGCTCCAAGGTCATGTGCTAGGTCCTCAGTCCAAAAACTCTTCCTAAATGATGGCTTTTGTCTATAAATCACATACATTTCACACGCAAAATGAACCCTCCCTTTTGGCAAAAAAAAATATTTAAGTAAAAATATCAACTATATAGCTTATATGTGGCAGGTATAGTAGTCTAAATTAGTAGCACCTATTTTAAGGGAAGAGCAATTTCTAGGATCTTCACTGGTTTTTTTTCATTACTCAAAGTTCAACTTCCTGCTACGAAGCTATTTTACTGAGTTCATTATATCTATTATTCTCTTAGTTCTAATTATTTTACTCTGTACCAGCTCATACCCATCTTTAAACTTTTCTCTGAATTCTTTATATCAATCACTTCATTCTACACAATAATATTCTTTACATTCATATATGATAGGTTGTTTTCCAGTCATTCCCTAATCAATAGACATTCATTTTGTTTCTTTTTATTTGCTATTACAAGGAGAGATGCTATTAGCATTTTGGTACACACTGAACCTTTGTTTCTGACTTTGACTTGGATTATATGGCAATTAGGATTATTGGTTGAAAGGGCATGGACTATTTAGTCATTTATCTTGAAGAACTCTCATTAAACTACAGAATTATTTGACCATATCATAGTTGCACCAATAATACACTATGCCTATCTTTCCACAACTTCTATAACATTGACCATTCCCAGTTCTAAAAAAATGTTTACCAATTTATGTGGTACAAAACCTCAAGGCAGTTTTAATTTGCATTTATCTCAGCAATTTGGAACAGGTTTTCATGTATCCGTTTAGGAACTCTTGATACTCCTCCAAGAGGTTGCTTTTCAGAAACTCTCAACTCCCCTCTAGTAAACTGAAGTTGAGCAATTCCATCATCAAGTCATGTGGTTCCCCTTACACTCTCTTGGTCTGATTCATTAAGTAACTACCTCTTTATAGATGGATTCAAGAATACAGGGTCCAGGAACTCTCCCCTCAGCCTTTGTCAGTCAGAGCATATTCAATTGCTACAAGCTTTTGTCCAGAGGCATACATTATCAGTTAGCAGGGTGGAGGATGGCCATATGCATCAGCTTTTTGTCAGCAGGACCCATGTTTTCTCCTAGCTCAACTATGCTCTAATCTATATTCAACTCTCTCAGGGTATCTCTGGAAAGATCCAACTGCAATTGCAGTACCCCTCTCCCACCTCCACAAAGGATGTAGCTCTAACCCACTATAGTCTAAGTCAACTGATCCCCAATCCATGAGACTTCAGATATCTTTTTCTCAACAAAGTATAAAATGGTTTGTCCCAGTAGGTGTCTCTTAGTCCTTGCACTGAGGCTGTCATATGGCAAGTATATATTAACCATAGGAAGATAAAAATAAAATCCAAAGGCTCAGCATACTTTAAACTCATTAAGATGGATCCTCTACCCTGAACTCCCACACCAGTTAAATATTAATAGATGCTACAAACAAAATTACAGTGCCTTCAGGTGTGTATTTGTCTATATCCTCAATCCTGGCAAATTCTTGTTGAGCTACTCACCTAATACAGCAGTTATAGTCTTTCCTAAATGCTTTACATCATTCTCAAGGTGTCAGTCAATGAGCATTTATTAAGAATTTATAAGATATCCAAAAAGAAAACAATCAGAATAAGAAGAAAGACAAAAGAGTCCTGGTCCTCAAGGAGTTCACAATCTAATGGGGGAGACAACAAGCAAACAAATATTTACAAAGAAGCCATATACAGGATAAATAGGGGGAAAAGAAAGGAAGACACTAGAATTAAGAAAGATTTGAACAGGCTTCCTATAGAAAGTGGGATTTAGATGGGACTTGAAGGAAGCCACATTTGAGGAAGGAGAGCAGCCAGGAGAAATGCTCAGAGTTGGGAAATGGAGTGTCTGGCCTGAGGAACAGCAAGGAAGCCACTGTCACTGAATGGAAGAGTAGGTGAAAGAGCACAAAATGTAAGAAGACTAGAAAGGTACGGGTGAGGTAGGTTATGAAAGACTTTGAATGCCAAAAAGAATTTATGATTACTCCATGATGCTCCCATAATTAATACAGAAGCAGGAAAACGAGTGGTATATTTGATGAACAGCAAGTAGTTGGAGCTTAGGAAATGTGTAAGGGAATAGTGAGAGAGAAGTAGGTGGATATCACATCATGAAATGCCACTCTAAAAAGTTTAGAGTCTCTCTGAAAGGAACATGTTGTCATTGGTGCTTTTCAGCCATGCAGGCAGAGGAGTCAAGGGGAGTGGGAGGATGAATGATGGTTGTTGTTAAAGATCTCTATTAATTTGGAATAGGGACCACATTTCTCTGCTTACTAGATTTCAAGAACAAAATGCTTTTAGAAAAATTATCTCTATAAAAAGAGAAAAGGAAATGATAAAAGGAAAGGATAAAAGGGAAAAGGGGGTTAAACAAAAAAATGTAGGCTGAGAAAGAAGGAAAAAAGAAGAAACAGAGTGTGAAACATTACAGTGGTTCCAATTCTTATCACCAATTAAGTATAAAATTAAATGTTGCTATGGATAACAGCAATATTGTGGAATGATCAAAAGTGATAGATTTAGCTATTATCAGCAATACAATGATCCAGGACAATTCTGAGGGACGTATGACAAAGAATGCTCTCCACCTCCAGAAAAAGAATTGTTGGAGTTGGAATGCAGATCAAAGCATACTACTTTTCACTTTAGCTTATTTGGAATTTTGTTTTGGGGTGTTGGTTCTATGTCCTTACATCTTAATTTTTTAATTCTTATATCATATCTGACAAAAATGAACAACATGGAAATATGTTTTGCATGATAATACATGTATAGCCCATATCACATCGGCTGCCAGCACCAGGAGGGGAAGGGAAGGGAGGGAGGGAGATAAGTTTGATCATATAACTTAAGAAAACTTGTGTGGAAATTTGTTATTAAATGTAATAGTAAAAAAAATTAAAATAAAATTTCGCTGTGGAGTGTGAGGAATTTGTTCTTTGCCCTCCCCTTCCCAAATTATAAAGAAGGGTTAAAGCAAAAATCTCACAAATCAGTCCTATCTCTACCTATTGGATGCCCTTGGAAATAGGACTTCCTCCTCTAGTCCCTTCTCACTCCTTTCCCTTCATCTCCTTCTCCAGGGACTGAGGGAGGGGAAGTCTTAGGGACCAGTGCTATGTTCTCCTGGTGAGCTGAGCCCATAGTTATAACACTAAAGAAATTTTTGGCTCCTTTGGTCATGGAGAAGTAAATATCCCAAATCAACATGGAATCCTCTTCTGGCTCTTGGGGGCTAAAAAACTTATAAAAATTGAGATAAATTGAATTCATGAATCCCCCAGGTGATCTTAGTGACCATCAAGAAAGGGTATAAAATCTTAATTTATATATTCTATGAAGTATAAAACTTCTTAACTACCAAACTCTCTTAATCTGCACACTCTGATCACAATCAAAGACACATCTACACAACAGAGGTAGGGGAGGAAAGGAGAAGAAAAGATGGGTAAGGGGCAGAGCCCACTACAAACTGCCCATATCACAACTGAAGACCATTCAGCAGTGCTTGGGTTTATTATCTCTTGGACTGGTCACTGCTGTTCTTGCTGCCTCTGGGGAGTATGAAGCTTCTGGCCTTGCTATGTGCTGGCCATTCTCATTCAACATCTCTGTTGGGGCTCCCTCTCAGCCTCTTCTCCCCAGCACTACCTTAATCAAATTGCTTTTCCAGGCCTGAGCCCCATCTTTCAACAAACTCCATGGGCTGCAAATCCTCCTATCAACCAGTCCCCAAATTCCTCATGATCCTTTTATGGGAGCAGCAAATTATATTTCAAGGCTTTTCATGAGAAAAGTAAAATCTACCCCTTCTCTTAAGGGGATTCTTAAATAAGACTCACAAGACTAGTAAGATGTATAAGTCCCCAAAGTAATGCAAAAGTTCAATGCCCCCGACAATGTCTTATTTATGTCATTTTTTAATATTTCAAATAATCTATGATCCTATCATTGTGGGTATTCCCTCCATGATGCAACCCATTCATACCTACCCATCATCTACAACTCTTGACTATATCCATAACAATCCTCCTGTAAATCCTTTGGGTTGTTCATCTATGTGCCCTCCTCTGCTCTCTTGACATTGCTTAGTCACCAGTGTACCACATGAACTCCATCAATTATCCCTTCCTCTTGAGACAGAACCTCCCCATCTTTTGGGTGGGGCATGAAATATGGGCTCATGGAAAATTTTTAAATGTACTTTTTGTACATTCATGAATAGATACATGTTTTCTTTACCATTAAGAAATTCATAAATATTAACTCACATCATTTATTAGCATGAGAGACAAATGGACAATGGAAGAATAAGTGAAGAAGAAAAAGATGGGATGATTCCCAAAGTTGTGAAACAATAGGCTCTTGTGAAAATCCTATTTCCCAAGATCCCTCCTTCCCTAACCCTCTCCCCTCTACTACAATAATGTGTTAAGGCCTGCCTTTATCATCAATGCCCTTATACTCAATCTTTCTCTTTTCTCTATATCTTTAAGAACTTAACCATTTGTTCTATGTCCTTCAGGGCCAAATCCATTGCTACAGCTAATCTAATAAACTAATTCAACTAAGTTATTAATGTATATTAATGAGTTAACCTTTTACTCTCACTTAGATAATATTTTATTAAGGATCTTAATGCTTTAACATGAACTAAGCAGTGCATAGATTTAATATTATCTAGGACTAGTGGGAAAATTGGTTTTCGCGGTGGTAAGGGAAGGTTCTTTCAAATGACATTGCCAAATCATACTACTCTGCCTGCATGTAATGCTAGGTCTGTCAAATTGTTTTCTTGCCACAGTTATTCATGCCAATCTGTGTAACTGTTATGAGCAGTGGGGGGCTAAGGATGGTAGTGATGTTTGCTCAAAGGAGAAACCCTAACCACAGCTGGATGAGAGAAAAAGATTGTTCCCACACCACCATAACTAAAAGAACATTTTTTAAAAAGCCTATTGTCCCTTCCCTGCTCAAAAATGTTTTATTTGAAATTTTGGAGACAGCATTATATAATGGAAGGAGCCCTGGTTCAAAAGTCAAAAGACTTCAGGTCTAATCCCACACTATTATTTACTGCCTGTGTAGCCTGGAACAAATCACAATTTCTGGGCCTCTGTTTCCCGATCTGAAAAATTAGGAGTTTTTACTAAACATTTATTTGAGAATTTTTCCCAGATCTCATAAGCTTGGATTCTAGTATGAATCAGAAAACTAGGGTTAAAGGGTTTGGGAATTCATACTGAGATGGGCTAAGAATGAAAATGGAAATGGTTGTGAGAAATTTAGATTAGATTTCTGTAACCAGAGAAAGGAGTGCCACAGACCCTGTCTATGACCAGGTAAGAAAGAAGGGTAAAGGAAGTGTCCCTCTTTGTTTTCCTATATATCAAAAGAGGAACAATTAACATCATCTCTCCCTGATCTTACATTTTTAAAAAAGTAAGACAGAGCTTTAGACACGACCTTGCACTGCCATCATCAGGACAATTCAGGAGTTGCCACATTTTACAGCAAGATTTCTACACTAGCTAAACACTATGGAGGGTCTAACTATTAGCCTTTTCTAACTTAAAACAGCAAGAACAACAAAATAAATAAAACACTTTGGAAGGTTAGGATGAGTGCCTGGCCTGAACACTTGACTGAATGAGTTGACAAGAACATTTCATTTTAATTGAAGCTGTCAACTTCCTATGACCTTGGAGAGGTCACCAGATCTCTTTAGCTCCATTTCCCAGCTATAAAAGAAAAATACCATCATTAACCAACCTCACATATGCTACATGAATTAAGTACAGAATAATAGTTTCCATTTATATAATTCAATGTTACAAAGAGTTTTATAGAAAACGCAATATTGCATTTTATAAAACTTTAATGCATAGATGATATTAAGCAGCAGGCAATAAAACTTCTACATAAAATGGGAATATTAGACCAACTGCCATTTCCAGCTACCAGAGCAAGGAAAACCATTAATCAATCTCCATCTACATCAGGGACTCTTAAATTTTCTGGTGTCATTAGACTCCTTTGGTATTATGGTGAAATCCATAGACTCCTCAGAATAATGTTTTTAAATTCATGAAATAAATCATATGACATTATAACAAAAACCAATTCTATTAAAATTCAGTTCTCAAGAAAAAATTTTTAAGTTCCTGGGTTCTATGTTAAGAATCTCTGATCTAAATAGATGGATGAAAAGGTAGTAAGAGTAGGAAGAAGATATAGAGAACTCAAATCAAAGGAGATTCTAGAGAAATTGCTGAGTGAAAGATTTTGGTTATGGTCAGCTTCACTTTGGCTTGACAAAAGAGCAAGAAATGTACCAAACAACTGAATAGGGATAAAATGACTTTTCCTTACCACTCTTCTGCCTTAGAACTGATACTTCACAGAACTGAAAAGTGGAAATCAAGAAATTCTTGCTTTGGAGTCTTGTTTATCTCTTTTGTTCCATTTTTTGCTCTTTTTTTCCCCTCTTTCCAAGCATCTTACTCTTTCTCTCCTTTCACCCTGTCTATCCTCAAAAGTGTTTTGTTTTGACTACTGCTTCCCCCAATCCAATCTTCCTTCTATAAGCCTCACCTTCTTTTATCCCCTTCCCCTCCTACTTTCCTATAGGGTATGATAGATTTCTATACCCAACTGAAAATTCCCTCTGAGCCAATTCAAATGAAAGTAAGGTTCAAGCACTCACATTCCCCAACTTCCCTTCCATTATAAAAAGTTCTTTCATGCCTCTTTCTTGTGAGTTAATTTAATCCATTCTACCTTTCCCTTTCTCCTTCTCCAAAATGCATTCCCCTTTCTCATCCATTAAAAATTTTAAAACATCACCCCATAGCAAAAAAAATTGGAAGATGAGGGGATGTCCCTGAATTGAAAAATGGCTAGACAAATTATGATATATGATGGTGATTGAATACTATTGTGCTACAATGAATTGACAGATTTTTATAAGAATTGGAGTGACCAACATGAACTGATGCAGAGTGAAATAAGCAGAACCAGGAAACATTATACACAAAGACTGTAACATTGTGGGATGATCAAATGTGATTGACTGATACTAAAAGCAATGCAATGATCCAGGACAATTATGTGGAATTTAAGAGAAAGAATCCTATCCATATCTAAAGAAAGAACTGTGGCAGTGGAAATCCAGAAGAAAACATATGATTTATCACTTATTCATGTGGGTATGTGATTTAGGGTTTTGGTTTTAAAGGACTGCTTTTTTGCAAAAATGAATAATTTGAAAATAGGTTTGAGTGATTATATTTATACATATAATATATATGTGTATATATATACACATATATACATACATGTATAACCCAGTGGAATTGCTTGTCAACTCTGGGAGGGAGAATGAATGAGGGGAGGGAGAAAACATGAATCTGAATCAGTTAATCATGGGAAATTTTTTTAAATAATAAATTTTTTAAATTGGGAGATATTTTACAAAATAAATGAAAATACAACAAAAAATAAATAAAATATCACACTTCATAATATCCAACTCACACCCATGCTCTTTGTTAATACATACTCCTTTTAATTGCCCTAATAATAAGAAAGTTCTTAGGAGTTACACGTATCTACCCATGCAGAAATGTAAATAGTTTAACTATTGAATCCTTTATGGTTTCTCTTTCCTGCTTACCTTTTTATGCTTCTCTTGAATTCTATATTTGAAAGTCAGATTTCTTATTCAGCCTCTGGTCTTTCATCAGGAATGCCTGAAAGTCTTCAATGTTATTATTAAAAATGATGAAGGCAGATATTAAAAGGGAGAATCGTATTTTAATAAAAGCCATGCTGATAGAGATAAAATCATTAGACCATGTGCCTATAAGTATTCAAACTGCCACCTCAGCCATTTTTACCTTTCATACCTTTGTGCGCCCAGGTAGCTAAAAGAGGAAGTTCAAAGTCACTTCCCCCCTATTTAAAGCCGTCCCTCACTTTGAATATGTAATCCAAAACAGGAAACCCATTGGGGATCACGGGAAATGTAGTTCCAAGTATCCCAAGTGATTTTAAATAACACATTACCCCCCTGAGATTTGTTGGGAAAGACTGGTCTTTTTCAGTGGATCTTAAACCAAAAGAAAAGAGGACAAAAGTTAGCCGCGTTGACAAAAAGCCAATTTGGGGCAGTCCCCCACTGGCATAAGAGTGTCCATTCAAAATAATTGCATTCAATTCGTTCAACCCCCATAGTCAACTGCACACCAAAGTTCAAATTTGGATCTTCATGATCCAGTGAAGGCTCTTCAGGCATCTTTTTGTGCCTCCACCAAATGGGTGCGTCATCTGGATTCTGGGGAGATGGTACAATCCTTATCCTGAAATTACTCTCAAAGAATTTAAACTTTACATTATAGATTACAAAACATACATTTACCTATTTAGCGCCATACCTATCAAACTACCAAAAAACTTCTTTACTGAATTAGAAAAAAACTATAACAAATTTCATTTGGAATAACAGAAGATCAAGAATATCAAGGGAAATAATGAAAAAAAATGTGAAGGAAGGGGGCCTAGCAGTACCAGATATTAAACTATACTATAAAGCAGCAGTCATCAAAACAATATGGTACTGGCTAAGAGACAGAAGGGAGGATCAGTGGAATAGACTTGGGGTAAATGACATCAGCAAGACAGTGTATGATAAACCCAAAG
>NC_058133.1:158390453-158436994 GCF_016433145.1 Gracilinanus agilis | reverse complement strand
AATAAGCACATGAGAAAGTGTTCCAAATCTCTAATAATTAGAGAAATGCAAATCAAAACAACTCTGAGGTATCACCTCACACCTAGCAGATTGGCTAAAATAAAAGAAGGGGAGAGTAATGAATGCTGGAGGGGATGTGGCAAAATTGGGACATTAATGCATTGCTGGTGGAGTTGTGAACTGATCCAACCATTCTGGCTGGCAATTTGAAACTATGCTCAAAGGGCTATAAAAGAATGCCTGCCCTTTGATCCAGCCATACCATTGTTGGGTTTGTACCCCAAAGAGATCATTAATAAACAGACTTGTATGAAAATATTTATAGCTGCGCTTTTTGTGGTGGCAACAAATTGGAAAAGGAGGGTATGCCCTTCAACTGGGGAATGGCTGAACAAATTGTGGTATATGCTGGTGATGGAGTACTATTGCGCTCAAAGGAATAATAAACTGGAGGAGTTCCAGGTGAACTGGAGAGACCTCCAGGAATTGATGCAGAGTGAGAGGAGCAGAGCCAGAAGAACATTGTACACAGATACTGATATACTATGGTAAAATCGAATGTAATGGACTTCTGTACTAGCAGCAATGCAATGACACAGGACAGTTCTGAAGGATTTACGGTAAAGAACACTACCCACATTCAGAGGAAGGACTACAGGAGAGGAAACATATAAGAAAAACAACTGCTTGAACGCATGGGTTGGGGTGGACATGATTGGGGATGTAGACTCGAAACTACCACTCCAATGCAACTACCAACAATTTGGAAATAGGTCTTGATCATTGACACATGATAAAACCAGTGGAAATGGGCATCGGCATGGGGGGGGGATGCTGCGGGGGGGGAGGGGAAAGTGGGAGCATGAATCATATAACCATGTTAAAAATGAATATTAATAAATGTTTTAAAAAATGAGAAAGAGCAACCAATTCAAAATGCAGTGGTCTCTGTACTTCCAATAGTGGACAGGACTATTGTGCAAGCTGGAGAGGGGGTGGTGCCTGTCAAAACATACAAGGCATTCACTTCTAGTGACATGGAAGTTTTGAAAAGGCGTTTTCCCAGGTTCTACAAAAAACCTTACAAGAGCCTAAAAGAATTAAAACAGGTGTTCACTCTTTTCAACCCTAGTTTCAATGATGTCGAATTTTTTTTCAAGGAATTTTACTCTCCCTCGGAAAAGGAAAAATTCCTCAATGAAACTAGGACGAATCCCAATTTAGAATCACGGCCACTGGTACATCAGGATCTGGATTTCGCTCAACACACTAACATGAGATACTTGTTAAGATGCAGGGCTGATCTTATTGAAGCAATGAGATCATTTGCAAAAAGACCAAATGCCTGGCAGAAATTTGAAAAACTGAGGCATGGGGAAGAAGAACACCCGAGCAGTTTTCTAGATAGAGTTATTGAAGCAGCAGAAACAATTTTAGGACTTAGAGACACACATGCCCAGGATACAATTGATCATATAAGGAGGCAATTTGTAAAGGGAACCTCAATCCCGATACAAAATTATTTCAGGCAAAGTTGTCCACAGTGGGAATCATTACCCCTGGAGGATATTAGGCAACATGCGGCGTATATGCATGATTCAAAACAGAAAGAAGTAAGAATGGCTAGGCAATCTGACAATGATAAAGATGAGATCATAGCAGATTTAAAGCATCAATTAAAGCAATCTAGATGTGAGAAAGAAATTGAGGAGGTAAAGAATTTTGCTCTCCAAACAAGTAGAAATCAATTTAGACAACCTGCCAACAGCACCCCAAAATCAAAATCATCACCCCGTTGCTATTTGTGTGGGAGGATCAGGCACGTCATTTGTGTTTGTAGATTTAAGCAACAAATAGATTTTTCAAAACCCAATAATCAAAGAGATAATAGAAAGACATTTTGTAATTCAAAATGGGCTAGGAATAATGAATCTAAAAGGCATAATGAAGATAAACATGAAGGTACTTGCTGCAATCATACATGTAAAAAGTACAGTCAAACACCTTTGTTAGATGACATGGAGAGATATGTACAAATGGGAACAAAACCGAAAAAATCATTATGAATCGAGATTCCTGATTTAAAATCTATCAATCAGTGTAATTTGGGTGTGGCAGAGTCTAATAGAAATGAGGAAAGCAAAATGAGAAATCTGGGCAAAATAGAGCAAATGTCTAAAGTAATCTACACAGAGGATACACATAGATCTGTGGTAGATAATGAGCAATGGGAAGAGATAATGCAAATGCACAAAGAAATCTTTGGCATTAAGGAGGATGATTATATAAGGGATCAGCTTTCTCATTCCATATCACACACATTGGGTGAGAAGCATGAATCATGCCATTGCAAAGAATCACATCACGAGATTTTGTAAACTGGTTTAAAATCATCAAGAACTAAAATTCCTCTCTTTATTCCAAGTATAAAGCAGAAGGACAACTTGGATAAAGAACATTATGGCGAAGATTTACAAAGTTTCCAGAAAGGAACACTTTCAGTAACCTCGGGGGAATTTGATGCATCAATTCTTTCCCATTCAATTGCTTTAGACACAATGTCACAGTTAGAGGTTAAAGAGCAAAAAAGTCTAGATGTTGGCAAGAACTTGATTTTAAAGAAACGACCCACTGAATTAAAAGATGATAGCAGCTGTGTAGAAAAGTCCAAATCCACCTTTCTCAACCCCTTAGCTATAGAATTTCATCCTAAACTTTGGGGAAGAGATAGGGAACAGTTGTCTTCTTCTGCAATCAGTGTGGCTAAGCATAACATCAATGAGACTGTTGCTGTGATTGATAACAAAAATCATCTAATGTCAGTCGCAAAAACAGTAGGGCAAAATAGGGAACATCAGTCAGCTTTTGAATCAGTAGTTGTACCTGAAGTGTTGAAGGGAACACAATCTAACTATCATACATTCCCGGACACTACTGAAAAGAAGATTGCTGATTTGAAGCATGATAGTTCTTTAAAGAGCAGAGTGGAAGGTAAATCAAATCAAACCTCCATTTCTGAAGCCCTTAATGAAAGCCAACATGGAATTTGCAATAATGACAATGACTTACAAGCTCTCAATGAGAGTGTGCTCTTTAAGCCTGCTTTCTGTAATCCTGATTCTAAACTGAACTTGCCTAATGGTGCTATAGGGAGTTTGGGTTTAGAGACAAAAGACCATACGCAACACAGAATCAATGATAAGTGTACACAAAATACTGAGGATTCTTTATTACCCTTAGCGCCAGTGAAGTCCAATGACAGTAGAGAACCCTTAGTTACTCTAGAAATCGGGGGGTACACTATGAGGGACTACTGGACACAGGGGCAAAACTTGTTCTGTATTTCCTTGATAATTTCTCGAAAGATGATATCTCGGTGTTTTTTTTTTTATCATAGTTTTCAGGTACTGTAATAATTGCTAAATTATTTCTTCTCAAACTATTTTTCAGGTCAGTTGTTTTTTCAAAGGGATGTTTATTTTTTCTTTTATTTTGTTTTTTGGTGTCTCATGAAGACATCTTCCATTTTCCTAATTCTAATTTTCAAAGAATTATTTTTTTTCAGTGAGCTTTTGTGCCTCCTTTTCCATATGGCCAATTATTTTTATAAGGAATTTTTTTCTTCAGTGAATATTTTAACATCTTTTCCCATGTGACCAGTTCTGCTTTTTAAGAAGTTCTTCTCTTCAGTAGATTTGCATGTCTCTTACCATTTGATCTATTCTGCTTTTCAAGGTATTTTCCTCATTATTTGTTTTTGTGCTTCCTTTACAAAGCTGTTGATTCCTTTCTCATGACTTTTTTGCACCATTCTCAATCTTTCCCCTAGTTTTGACTTTGTCTTCTGAATTTGTGTTTTGATCTTCTCTGTCACTATAGAAACTCTCTGTGATAACAGTGGTGGTGTTTGCTCATTTTTACAGCCTATTTCTTGACTTTTACCTTTACTTTACAGTTGATTTCTGTTCACAGATGGATGGGGCATTATCTCATGCTCTAGATTTTTTTGTACAACTGCTTTCAGAGCTAGTTCTAGGGGTTCATAAGTTTTCAGTTCTTCAAAGGTAATATGACCTAAGAGATGTTTACTACTTTTATGGACAATACTCTGGTCTTTGAGTGGTCATAAGCACTTTTTTTCCACTCTGAAACTCTGACCTGAGACCCTGATCTGCTAAGGCTACAAGTTTTAGTGTGCCAGAGCTCCTCCTCACCCTGGTACTATTACCCAGGATTGTGACCTGGATCTGTGTAGGCAATTCAACAGAATCCTGCTCCCAGTGTCAGAGAAAAGACCCCTGTAACATTCTTCTAACCAGTTGTACAACCCCCTTATCATCTATGGGATGAGAGCTCTAAAAGCAGCTGCTGACTCAGATGCCCCCCAAGACTTACTGCCTTGCAGAAGGAGTGGCCTGTTGTTGACTTGCTGGGGCATTGGCTGTGCTTGTCTTTGCTCCACTCTTACCTTACTGTGACAAATCTTTCCTGCCAATCTTCTAGATTGTCATGGGCAGGGAAATCTTCTATCTCAGTCTTTTGTGGGTTCTGTTGTTCCAGAATTCATTTTGAGGTATTATTTTAATAAAGTTGTTTGGAGGAGAGTTTGGAAGAATTCAGGTGAGATCCTGCCTTTTCTCCACCATCTTGGCTCTGCCCCTTCATTCAAGCACTGAATCTTTTATTTTTATTTAAAGAAAATTCAAAAGGTGTATTGATTTAGGGGAAAAAAGTTAAAAATTTTAAATTAAGCAGTGAGGACCCTAAAAAATGGAATAGAACTAAAAATTTCAAGTTGTAGTAAGAAATATTAGGTGAAAGCCAAAAGACAACAAAACTGGAAGAATTCCTGCTATCAAGCAGCTGACCTTGCAGACATAACTGAGTAAATCAATTTAAGAATTACAGGCCTTTCAGAATAGCACAATAAATCATCTCAAAATGCCCACAAATATTATTACTAGAGAGCAATGGAGATATAATTCAGTGGTTTTCAGGAGAGATAAACCCCTGGTTTGGTTCATTCAGAAATATAGTCACAAAATGAAAGAATTAATTTTAAAATGTGTATTAAGTGTTTACTATGTGCTAGATATCGTGCTAAGTGCTAGGGATCTAAATAGAAAAAATGAGGCAATTCTTGCTCTCAAGGAACTCATACACTAATTGGTGAATATAACTCATAAAAGAAAATTTGGCTATTGAGGAGGTGGAAGTTCTAAGAGTATAGAAGAAAAGAAATCTGGAATATACTAAGGGTAAAGATAGCAAGATCCTAATGAAGTAACATCTTGGGCAAGAGAGAGAGAAAGCAGAAGGTAAAACAAAAAGAATATGGGTTGCATGTATAGCCCAGTCTGAATTGCTTGCCAGCTATGAGACGGGGAAGTGAGGAAGAGAGGGAAACAAGTTCCATCACGTAACTTCAGAAAACTTATGTGGAAATTTGTTATTACATGTAATTGTTAAAAAAAATAAAATAAAATCTAGGAGACAGTGGCAAGGCATATAAGACGTAGTCCTCCATCTCATCAGAAGGAAGAGTTGGTGACTCCTATTTCATCTCAACCATGTGACTAGTAAAGTAGCCTGGGTGGGTTCTGGAAGACCCCTGCCAGAAGAGAGAAGTAAGAGGAGAAGGCCACTCTCACCAGAAGTAAGTCTTTCCACTGCTCAGACTCCCTGGGACAAGAGAGAGGAAAAGTAAGGGAAGGAGGAGGAGGAAGGGCTAGCAACCAGCAAGAGACAACTCACATACCAAAGAACCACAATATGAATCATCCAGAATTATTCATCAACAATGAGAAATTAAAAGAAAACAGAGGCAAGCAGTCTTTGAGATGCAAATAAAATGGGCAAAAGAAACTTAAATACATCTTGCAATCTGTCTTGAAAAACAATGTTTGTACACCGGGATAATAGAATCCTGGTGCAGTACAAAAAATAATGAATATGATGAATCTTCAGATGCATGAGGAAGACTTATATGAACTGATACAAAAATGAAGAAAGCATAACCAAGAAAATAAAAAATGTCTATAGCAATGTGAATAGGAAAAAATAACAAATGATCAAAACAGAATTCTGTGAAGCAATGAGAGAACATGGCCCCAATATAGAAATAGGAAAATAAATCTTTTTTTCTTTTCAGAGATGGAACGCTGTAAATGTAGCAATCAATAAGCACTTACTAAGTGTCTACTTTATGGCAGGAATTGTGCTAGGTACTGGGGTATACAAAGACAAACAGGAAAGTTTTATAATATAACTGAAAAAGACAATATGTACTTAATATAGGTATACACAAAACTGATACAAAACAGATACAAGGCAATTTGGAGGAAAGGCACTAGCAGTTGGGGAAATCAGGAACACTTGAATGTGTCAGATTTGGTAGACGTGTTGGTTATTTTTTCCTAACTATTTTTATCCTCTTTATTTTATTCTTTAACTAAAGGCCCCCTGGAAAAGGGTAAATGGAATATATTGGGAAATGTCAGTGATCAGTAAACAAAAAGACATCATTAAAAATTGGTGAGGACAGGGGGAATTAATATATGATAAACAGCAGATTCTAGCTCTGAATGCCAATTTCATTGGTCAGTGATTATTGATGGGCAAATACTCTAAGAACTCTTTTATCTTTTCAGAATATCAGCCATCTGACTTTTCTTTTTCTTTTAAAATATGAAATATGTTCTGTAAATAATGTTGGACTTAGAATCAGGAAGCTTTCCATTTCAATCCTGCCTCAGACCAGTTACATGACCCCAGGCAAACTCCAGTGGTTCTCTATTCCCTCTGGGCTCAAACACAAAATCTTTTGCTGGTCTTCAAAACTCTTCATAGCCTACCTTTCCTCCAATCTTTCCAGTCTTGTTTATACTTTATCCCTTACACACTCACACTCTCAATCCAATGACACTGGCTTCCTGGCATGTGCCTTGAACAAGACAATCCATGTTGGTTCTAGGCATTTTTACTAACTGTCCCTCAAGCCTGGAACACTTTCCCTCCTCAAATCCACCTACTGTCTCTCCCCACTTCTTTCAAGTCCCAACTAAAATCCTGTCTTCTACAGGAAGTCTCCCAATCCCTCTGAATTCTAGTGCCTTCCTTCTGTTGATAATTCCCTGTTTATTCTGGATACAACTTGTTTGTACACATTTGTTTGTTTGTTGTCAGTCTCCATTATATTGTG
The DNA here is from genome assembly GCF_016433145.1 of Gracilinanus agilis. NCBI lineage: Eukaryota > Metazoa > Chordata > Mammalia > Didelphimorphia > Didelphidae > Gracilinanus > Gracilinanus agilis. The sequence goes on along the minus strand of NC_058133.1, from coordinate 158,429,793 downwards.
TGCTCTTTGAGGACAAGAACTGCCTTTTGCTTTTCTTTGTATGCCCACTGCTTAGCACAGTGCCTGGCACATAGAAAGCAACTAATATTACTGACTTAGCCTCTATCAGCCTCAATTTCCTCAATCTAAAATGAAGATATCATCTATCTGACAAGGTTATTGTAAGGCTTAAATGAGATAACATATTGTAAGACTAAAAAGGAATGAATACTCCAAGTACTTAAATTTATAGGATTTAATAACACAAAGTAAGAGAAAAAAGGGGTTCCTTCAGCAGTGTGAGCAGAGCAAAGAGCCAGAGACCCAGCAGCCTACCATACTCAGACAAAGACAAAGCCCCCCCAAAAGAATCCCTGCAGCATGGGTTCCAGCAAATTTATGAATACACAACATAAAAGCAACTTTGTAAACCCTAAGATGATATAAATATGTGTGTAATTAGTAAGGTACATGACAATAAAAAGTAAATAAAAGAATAAATAATATTTAGGAAAATATTATTCAAAGTAGGAGTCTTTCAAAGGACGTCTAACAATCTGAGATTTAAATAGAATCACATGTAACATATTGAGATCAAATAAACATTACAAATCATTTAATCTCTGATTAGAAGGGGGAGAGTTCCTTTCAGAACCTACATTTAAGAAGGGTGCCCAGGCTAGTCATTTTTTTTTAAACCCTTACCTTCTTATCTTAAGAACTAGTATTAAGTATCATTCCCAAGGTAGGAAAGCAGAGAGATCTAGGCAAGTGAGGTGAAGTGACTTGCCCCGGGTCACACAGCTATAGTCATTACATTTCCCACCCAGAGATACACATTTGGACATCATCACATCCCAATAGGAGATGGATAGCTCCTCTCTTCCCCCTCACTTCCTTTTAAACTTCCTTTTGTGTGCTGTATTCTCTCATTAGATTTTAGGTATATTGAGGGCAGAGATTGTCTTTCTTTTTCTTATTTGTATTTTCAGTGCTTACCACAATGCCTAGAAAATAATAATAAATACTTATTGACTAACCAACTGATCTAGTACAACCCTTTTTTATTTTTTCCTTATAAAAAGAAAATCCCAACTGAGGTGTAAACATTTCTCCTTGGCATCTACATAAGTATATTTTACAGTATCTTCCTCTCACACCTGACCCAGGTCAAATACCCTGTGAGTTCAAACAGAGAAAGTATTCAATGATATTTTCAAGGTCAACAAGAAGCAATCCAGAATATTTCAACATTGTGGAAAAAACTTCCCTGGTAGGCTTTGCACCATCACCATTCAAAAGCCACTGCCTCCCCACAAAAAATATTTCTCCCATTTTCTTTAATTGCCACCAATTTAATCCCTAAAACCAGTGAAACTCTAAGTTGTTCTAATTTCTCATTCAAGATAGAGAACTAAAATCTCCTTTTCTTAATTCAACTAAACAAAGTTGAGGTTAAAATATTTCCCATGGAATTTTACCTCCCCACTAATTATCTTGCATGTATTTAGAGTGTGCATATGTATGTGCACATGCACACACATGTACATACATACACATCTGCATATCCTTGAATGTAAGTTTCTTGAAGGCAGAAACTGTCTCAGTAATCACTTCTAAGATGGAAGACCAATAAGGGCTAGGCAACTGAGTTTAAGTAACTTGCCCAGAGTCACACAGCTAGGAAGTGTCTGAGGCCAGATCTCAACCCATGTCCTCTCACCTCCAGGCCTGGTGCTCTATCCACTGTGCTACCTAGCTGTCCCATCTCTTTATTAATATCCCAGCCTGAGATGTGTGGGAGGGAGAAGAGAAAGAGGAGAAGGGGTAATATAAGTGTCCAAACTTCACAGGACATTTCAAAATATGCCATTCATCATTGCCTTAAACCAGGAATAAGCTGGCTCCAAATATAAGATCATAATCAGAAAAAGAGGTAAAAGAAAAAAAAAAAGGTTAACCCTTTTACTAAACTTAAACACTCAACAAAGATACATAGATGGAGCTCAGCAGACATACCCAGAGTAATAGCAACAGTCCCCAAAGAGGAACAATTCTTCAAATCCAAAGTTATTCTCTCCTCTTGACACCAGCTATTATGATTATTTTAAAGGCATTTAATCTATTCCTCTTCCAGATCTCAACACCAAGGGCTAAGAAAATGTTTAGAACCATCAATGCTGCACAGCCTTAGGGACCAAGGCTTGGGCAAAACAAATAATGCCAAGGGCAGTGATGAAGATGCTTCCTGCTAGACAATCTCTCTCAGTGAAAATTCTCACAGGAAATTGAGATACTGGGGAGTTGTGAACTGATTAATACAAAATCATTTTAAAACTATGTCTAAAGAGCATTAGAAAAAGAAAAAGGAAAAGGACTATAAAGATTAAAGAAAAAAAAAACAGTTAAAGTTGCTCTTTTGGGGGTAATAAAAGAATTAGAAAGTAAAAACAAACAAAAAAACCTCACTCAGAAATCATATGTAAAAATGAGATTGAGTGCATAATTTTTTATTGAGATAATAATGTTTTATAACCTATATAACACATTCTTGGCTTTAGTAAAACTAAGCATATAAAAATATATACAATACAAAAGTAGCATCCAGCAATATATACAGTAAGGTATAGTATATAAACTCAATGATATTTTTATTAATTTATTTAAATTATAAAAATTTAATTTTTTTCTATCCTTTAAACAAAGTTATACTTTAATTTAGAAGCTTAATATAATTTTAAAGTATCAGTAATAGCAATTTTGTAAGGCTATTACAAAAACACACTAGGCAGTGTATTTTTCTTCCCCTCTGTTTTTATTCTTGTGATATTTGGTATAGTCATTGTAGAGTTCCTTAAACACTTCTCTCACACCAGGCTGTAATGAGGTCCTTAGGAAATGGATGTCCCGTTCAATGCAGAGGTCCAGTATAAGATAAATTCCCTCTTTCAGCAGGTTCTTCACAGCTGGATACAAGGTCACCTAAAAAAAGAAATACTCTTATTTTTCAAAGTAGAAAACTGAGGGAAAAGTCAATGTGGAATAAAACCTCTGTGAATGAATAATCTCAATTCTTTCTACCAAATTGAGAAAATTTACTAAAGACAATTTAATTTCAAGTATAGTTTTGCACACAGCTTAAATTGTTGGATTTTTTTTAAGGGGGTTATAAATATGTTTGGAAATCTAGGTCAGTTTAAAAAAACAATAGAACAATCATCTAGAATTAATTTTAAGAAGGCTTAAACTGAGAACAGTAAACAATTTCTAAATATTCATCAGTGACAAAAATTCTCATAATTCCTACTAGCCAGAAGCACACTCATCTAAAAGTTTTCTACTTTGCCAATCACTCTAAGTTATACTCTATCAGTTAACTATGATACAACTTAAATAATATTACAAAATAATAAAAACAGTAGAAAATAAGTAACAATCTGCAATGCATTTGCCAAATTGAGTAATGCTTAATATCCCGAGGATGTTTGGTATGTACACACAAAGTTCAGACTGAGAGGGGTTGTATCCTGATTCAGATTTAGGGTTACTTCTTTGATCCCACTGTGAAAACAAGAGCTCAAAAACAGGCTCCTTGAATTATAAAACTGATTATTATGATTTATAATCCTGGTTACTAGGAATCCTTAGCTTTCTAGGAAAGGAATGAACTTAAATCATTAATGAAATTTCTATAATGCTGTAAATGAAACTAGAAGACAAAAGGAAGGTAAACTAAATGGGAGGATGGCTCACAGATTCACCCTGGAGAAATGAAAATAAGGACATTGGTAGAGCTGATCTTATTTGGTATCTTGAGGTCATTAAAAAACACCATTTCCTGGGACATTTTGTCATCTTGAATTGCAACATTCATGATGAGTATTTGCAAATGGACCACCATAAAGATAATTATAATTTAGATGGCTTCATCTGTTGTAGGATCAAGAAGCAAAGAAATTTTATAAATTCTATCTTCTTAATAAGACTCTCCAAGTAAATCAACATACACTTATGCTTCTGACTATAATAAAAGGAGGACAAAGGAAGAATAGTTTTTTAAAAGTTGGAAAATATGCCACAGAATGAAAAAAAGGAAGAAACCAAAGGCTTATAAATTATATTGATATTTTAGACCTACATATGATGAGTATTTTTTTCAAGAAAAGAACTGGAAAGTGCTGCACATAGAAAGCACCAAATATGATCTGAAGAACTATAACTTATACAGGAAGCAACTAGCTCCTGATAAGATTTCCATCAAGTCAGCTGTAAGACAATCAATTTGTTAGAGCAATGATTCCCAAAGTGGGCGCCACCGCCCCCTGGTGGGTGCTGCAGCGATCCAGGGAGGCGGTGATGGCCACAGGTGCATTTGGGGGCAGTGAATAACTGTAAGGGGGTGGTGATAATATGTGACAGGGGGTGCTAAGTAATATTTTTTCTGGAAAGGGGGCAGTAGGCCAAAAAAGTTTGGGAACCACTATGTTAGAATAAAGGTCAAAATCAATACCAGTCCAGAATAATAAAAACAAGAAGCTACAAAAGCAATTTTAACAGCTCCAAACTGCCCAATAATATAAACAAGTTATTGATACAAAAAAATTGAAAATGGATAAATAGACATCAAAACAGACTCACCATTTTGTAAGGAAGTTTAAAACATCCTTATCAGACAAAAAGAGCATAGAAATTGCTTTGATCAGCAAATGCTTGGTCTTCTTGACAGATACATTGCAGCCAAGGGAAATAGTTTAGAACAGTTTAGAATCTAAACCTATCTGCAAACTTATCATAACAATGAGAACTGGTGGAGGAAAGGAGAGCAAGTTAAACAAGATCATACTATAAGCATTTAATGGTGAAAATGGAAAAATAAGCAGATGAAAAATTTTAAATATCTGCCAATATTTCTATAACAAATAATATTCTCCATCACTGACAGCAGGACCATCACATTTGAACTCTTAACTGTATAGTCTTCAATCAACAAAATCTAAAAGGATCAATCAAGAAGGTAGAATATGAGGAAGCATATCCAAGAGGGATATATTTCAGACCTTCAAATGGATGGCTGAAACCATGAATATAAAGCAAACACTTGCTGACCCCCATATATGTGTACTCTCTTCACTCTTGCCCCTCAGAGTAGCCATCTACCTCTCCCCACTCTCACTCTCTCAACACACACTCACACACACAAACCCTAAAAAAAGTAAAAGTGGTGGCAGAAGAAATGGCCCCTAAGGGCAAACTCCTGCTGCAGGCTGACTTCCTGCATTTAGTGGATGGACCCTCAAAGCCTTGGGTTGACCATAGATAAATAACTAAAACTGCAGAATCTTGGCTGAGGGCCCTACTATATACCCTGATTCCTCTCCTCTTCCTTCCACCACACACAACTACTCCAAAAAAGATCTAAAAAGAATACCAAGTGAGTAGTAATAAGAAAATCAATGGAAAAGTCAGAATGGGTCATCTTTCCAGTCCAACGTCACAAATCTGACCCTCAGGTAAGTGACCACGGCAAAAGCTGTGGAACAAATGTGAGCAAGGACTGAACTAGCAAATGTGGTACAACCCAGAAGGGCTAAGTCAAAGCCTTATCCCCTTCCATGCTTAATGAGGCTGGGTCAAGCATGGCTCACCCAAAGTAGTTCACAGGTTCTGCCACTAGCCCAGAACAGAATTAGCCTAAGTGATCAGGAATGCCTAGAAAGGATCACAGAAATCAGCCCTGGGCCTAATTAGGCCCCATGAGACCAAGATTCAGGCCCCAGGACTCCAAACAAGGCTGGGCCAGCCATAAGAGGTTCAGCAGAAAGAATCATGCATTCAGCTCAGGCACAAAATAAAGGAAAACTAGTAGTGTAACAAATCTGGACACACTGAGTCTTCCAGATAACTAATAGAGGCTGTGGACAACTACTGTATACTGGAGTGCTTCCCAGAGGCAAGTCTGAAGCTTTATTACATAGACTCAAACTCCAGGGTTTGGAGCCTGGAAAACTCAGAAGGGCAGCAATCAGATCACTGGGTAAATCATACTGCATGGGGCAAAATGAAAGTTCTTAAATCACTCCTGTGATCCTTGAAAAAGTCCAGCACTCAATACTCAAAGAATGTAACTATAGGACCCCAAATTAAGAACAGCAGGGACCATACAAGTCCATGATAGCCTTGACAAAAAATGCCTGGCCTGAAAACAGAAAGTAAGGTTGGAAGAATAAGTAAATAAACAAGCAAAAAAGATCGAGCTATTATGTCAGGGATGCCAAGAAAATCCAGAAAAGGATAAAAACTACAAAATCCCTACAACAAAAAATCAACGTTTTGTATGACTAAATAGAAATAGTACTAAAGAAAGAGAAAAAAGTAAGAAGAACAAGTTAATTGGACTGAGTATTGATCAACAAGAATTTATTATGCATTTATTATATTATATACCAGACATTACAGGAAATACAAAAAAAAAAAAAAAAGGAAAACAGCTGCTATACTCAGGGAGTTTACCTTCTGACTGAGAAGACAATTTATATATAAAATGATACACAAGAAAGAAGGAAGGAAACAAGCAATCATTAGGTACCTACTACGTACTAGTGTGGTGCTAAGCTGCTTTGTAAACCCAAGGGTTTTACAAATATTATTTCCTTTGATCCTTATAACAACACTAGAAGGTAAGTACTATTATTATTATTAGTAGTAGTAGTATTAGTATTATTATTATTATTATTATTATTTAAACCTTTACCTTCTCTCTTAGAAATGACAATAAGGATCAGTTCCAAGGCAGTAAGGTCTAGGCAAATGGGGTTAAGTGACTTCCCCAGGGTCACACTTAATAGGTTTCTGAATAAGCTAATAAATTTCTCAATTCCCTATCCACTGCATCTCTTAGAAGCTTCTAAAATACACAGGATAAATAGAGAAAGACTATATCAGATATAACAATTCTGAGGGCAAGAGAACAGTGACTCAGTTCTCAAAATTATCTAAGGAGGGTTGGGGTGGAGAGATCAAATGCTTGGAAAGAATCACAGATAATGTTAATACTGGAAAATGTTGAGACCTGAAATCTGTACCTCTACATCAGATTATCTAGTTTTTCCAGAATCTATATGCCACATTTCCTGGGAAAGTTAATCCACTCATCTTTGGAGCTCTTTCCCTAGAGTCCAAACAGCTTATTAATTACTATAAAAGTGCATAATAGTCCACTTAGCCATAGTCACCAGACCCCCAGAACCATCTGTAGGTTCACATCCTATTCAGCCATCTACCCAGGCCATCTTACCATCTACCTCCTACTACCTTCTCTCTCCATCTGAAACAAGTTCCCTTTCCTTGTGATCATCAGTTCCTTACAAGTGTTGTCTTCCGCTATTCAAATATATACTCTTTGGGGGCAGAGACTGTCTTTTTTTTTTATTTATATTATTAACACTTAGTATAGTACTTAACACAGATTAAGTGCTTTAAGTATAGTACTTAACATAGATTAAGTGCTTTAAAAAATAAGGGTTTTTTAATTCATTCAAGAAAATATTAATATTATCATTCATTTGCTTACTTTCCCATTCCTTCATTCAGTGTTTATGATAAGCTATATATTCTCTTTTCATGAGAGAAGTGGGGGATTAAGGGCTATATAGTGTTGCATATTATCTATCGAATATAGTCGATTTTGTATAACTATATTCCCTTTTGTTATGAAGGAAGGTTCATTGAGAGAGGAGGACTTAAATAGGAAATAAACTGTATCAATAATTTTTTTAAATAACCTACACACTTATCAAGGCTTATCCACAACAAAGGTCAAAGAAAGGTAGAGTCAGGCTTTTGTAAATGATATTCTACAATGAACTTTCAGTTGTATGACTGAAAAAAGTAAAGAACAAAACATCCCATTGTGATTACTGTTAGTGGAACACTAGAAAAAAAAAAAAGGAAATGGTTTGGTAGCACAAAACATTCACTACCTTTAAAGGGCTCTCTAAATAGTGTTTCCATATGTAGGTTAATAAAGTCAAACAAGATTATTTTAAATAACACAGAAAACTTTGATCAATAACCATCTGGATAATAATATCGAATGAGGCATAAAACAACAGTTGTTAGCTATTATTTCTCCCCTTTTCCACCAGCTATACTGCTTTTGGACTTTTTTGGCTTTTTTTTAACTTATCCATCATGTCTTCCTTCCCCTGGAACTTCATTAGGAAACCTCATTATCTGTTAGACTGAATCAGCCTTGGTATTCATGTCTCATCAGTACTCTGTCTCTCACTGGACCTTCTGTCTAAAGCAGGGGTCAGCAACGTATGGCTCTCAGCCATATCTGGCTCCACCTCCTAACCAGCCAGTCCAGGCAGAGCCCCAGGATGTGCTCCAGGGGGTCCTTCAGCCCCAACCCCATATTCCAGCACCTTCCGCCTCCATTCTCCTCCTTCCACAGGCGTTTATGGCTCTCACGGCCAAAAAGGTTGCAGACCATTGGTCTAAAGGATTGAGTCATGGGCCCCAGGACCTTCATTTAAGGAAGAAGCTGAGGAGCACAGTCTTCTCCCCATTTCCCATAAGATATACTGTTCTAGATTTCTTAGACTCCCAAGCCAAGTACCTTTCCCCTGACCCCTATACACACTTTTAAACTTCCTTTCAAATACTGCCTTCCTTCATTGGATTGTGAGCTCCTTGAGGGGAAGGACTATCTTGCTTTTTATTTGTATTTATATCTCCAGCACTTAGCACAGTGCCTGGCCCAGAATAAGTGCTTAATAAATGTTTATTGATTGTTGACTTATTTAAACAAGTGCTCTGTAATTTGCAAAGTGTTTTATAAATATGTACTTTAGCCTTCATAACAATCCTATGTCATAAGTAATATTGTCTCCATTTTACTTTATTATTATTTTTAAACCCTTACCTTCTGTTCTAGTGTCAATTCTAGATCAGAAAGACAAGGTAGGCAATTTGGCTTAAGTGCTTGCCCACAGTCACATAGCTAAGAAGTGTCTGAGGCCAGATCTGAACCCAGATCCTCCCAATTCTGGACTTGATGCTCTATGCACTGTGCTAATTAGCTGTTCCCTATTATCTCTGTTTTACAAAAAAGGAAATTAGACTTAATAGAGGTTAAGTGGCTTGCTCACAAAGCTAATCAGAGGCTGAGGAAGGATTTAAATCTATGTCTTCCTGACTTCAAGTCAGCACTCAATCCATCATGTGTACACACAAGATGTATTTGTGCCCCACAAGGCTGCTTATAACTGTCAAAGAAGGCATCCAATGTTGAGTTCAAATAGAAGATGGCTTCCCTGTAGCCCTTCTCTGTGACTAGTGACTGATGCTCCTATTTGTGGATGACAATGTGCTGACTACTACATCAATGCCCAGCACACTGTAGCAGCTAAAAATGAAATCCATAAATACCAAAGAATTCAGCATAACTATCTATGTAAGAAAAATTAAGCAGAAACACAATGCCTTGTGTAAAGACTAGGGTATTCAGCCACCAAAGTAATTTTCCTAAAGCAAAGTTTGATTATGTCACTCCCCTACTCAATAAACTCCAGTGGCTCCCTACTTATCACCTGCAGGATCAAATATAAAACATTCTGTTTGGCATTCAAAGCCCTTCATAAACTAGCCCCCTCCTCCCTTTCCAGTGTTCTTTAGATTACCTCTTGACGTGCTCTTTGATACAGTAATAATGAACTCTTGTCTCTTCCATGGGTGATACTCTTTATTTTTTAATCCCAGGCATTTTCTTTGGCTCCATGCCTAGAATACTCTCCCACCTCAACTTTTCCTATTGACTTCTCTGACTTCCTTTAAGTACCAACTAAAATCCTATGTTGTACAAGAAATCTTTCCCAACTTCTCTTAATTCTAGTACCTTCCTTCTATTATTTTCTACTTATCCTATATATAGCTTTCTTTGCATATATTTGTTTGCCTGTTGTCTTTCATATTAGACTGAATTCTTTGAAGATAGGGATTGTCTTTTGCCTCTTTTTGAATACCCAGTGCTAACCACAGTGCCAGGCACATAGTAGGTACTCAGTAAATGTTTGTTGCATGAAGTTGGAAATACCCTAGCATCTGAAGAATCAAAGTAGTAAGTCACTCAAAAGGCAATGGAAAGACTCGGTATTATCAAGGAAGAACTGTATTATCAGGCATTAAGTATATCATTAAAGTGTTTAATGACTACAAGGGCCACTCACATAACAAGAGTTAGGAATAATTGATGGCATTTCACATACTTCACTGATACTAAAACTGTCAAGAAACATAAGACAACAGCCCCTGGTACTTTGGGTGGATTTGCTTATTGAAGGATATGGGTAAGAAGATACAGTATATGATCTATAGTTCTGATAGGACTACCCTTATCAGTGAAAGTATATAAGCCACTGAAATATCACATTATGCTATATTCATTTAAAAAAATTAGGAAATAAGTAGATAATCTACCGTATATTCCTATGAATAGAAGATAAATTCTTAACCAAAGGATAGGGACAATTGCAAAAAAATAAAATATTGATTTAACTAAAAACCTTCACACAAACAAAACTCATCCATCAAAGGTTATCTTATGCTGACATCAGGTCATAGCTGCAAATGTTTTTCTAGACTCTGGGCCTACCTTGCCCTAGAAACTCCAAATCAGAAGCAACAGGAAGTCATGTTGAACTCCAATTCAGTTATACATAAAACTGTCTAAATTCACTACCTAGAGATGGGACAGCCTGGTTTAGGGATGAAATCTGAATTTAAAATGTCAGGAAGCTAGTTTACCAGGTTCTTCCTCTACCAACTTTCAGATGAACATGAGATCATAATGAATAACACTCTTAAAAAGCACTTATACAGGGCAGCTGGGTAGCTCAGTGGATTGAGAGTCAGGCCTAGAGACAGGAGGTCCTAGGTTCAAACCCGGCCTCAGCCACTTCCCAGCTGTGTGACCCTGGGCAAGTCACTTGACCCCCATTGCCCACCCTTACCAATCTTCCACCTATGAGACAATACACCGAAGTACAAGGGTTTAAAAAAAAAAAAAAAGCACTTTTACATACATTATCTCGCTTCATCCTGATAATAGTGAGGTAGGTAGAACAGGATTTATAATACTTACTGGACAGGGAAACTGATATTAAGTGACATGCCCCTAGCTAAAACTCTGGGCTTCTAGCTTCCAGTGTCTTCACTACACTACAGGATTTAGCCAAAAAAAAAAAAAAAAAAAAAACTCCAAAGCAGTCTAATGCATAAATGCATAAGTGGAACTGATGAAAAATGCCTGAAATTTGGCTTCAAAATCAGAAAAGACTGTCATTATTTTTTACCTCTGCATCACCAGAGTGCAGGTGAGTGTCTTGCAAGAGTAGTTTCTTTAAAAATTGGTTCAAATTGTTGTTGAATCATTGGACAAGTAATGAAAAATTCATAAATAACTTGGAAATCCTTAGATTAAAAGAACTGTATAAATTATTTATTCTGTAGACTAATAATCTATAGCAAGCTATAAAGCTGAACTAGAGGGAAAGGAGTTGAAAGTGGCAATAATTTCACTATCTTGCCAACATTACTGCATGGAAGGATCATTAAAATTTTAATATTCTGTATGTCATGCATTGCTACTTCTCTGGACTACACAGAGTACTGATTAATTTTCTCACCCCTACCAACTCTCCATCCCCCAAAAAATTTTAAAGGAAAATTAAAGGAAAGATTTAAACAGCTGCAACCGCTGTCTTGTTTTTAATTACACTTATAAATGTTTTATGGTCTACATACATAGCAACACTCATCTGGAAAGATTTATGGCTCTCAAGCAGAAGACTCTAATGCATATGGAATTTTCTTCATTACTAAATTAAACAACAAATTAAAGCCCAAATGTGAAATGTGCTGCCAAGGGGGTCTGAGAGCCTGAAGGCTTTGATAACTCCCAAGGCATTCTGGCAGCCTAGATAACAAACTGAGCAGTGCAAGTCAGAAATGAAGAATGAAGCCAGGAAACTGTAGGCTTCTCATAAAATATATCCCAGAATAACAGTTAACAGCTCAGAAGTTCAAAATTCTGCTTTTCTTCATTATATTATCTAAGGTAACCAGATTTTATCATCTATAAAAAGGAAGGGAAAATGTTAGTTTTTCTCATAAAAGATACTGGAGTAATAATTACTCAAGTACTTAAAAATATTTAGTTCTAAATAAATGCTAAAGAACAATTCTTGGCAAATTTTACTACAGTCCCAGATAGCATTGAAATAATAGTAATTTTAAGGAAGTGCTTTGTGCTGCTGTGACATTTACACGTCTGTTTCAAAAGATGTAAAAATACAGTTTCAGTCATTCACATCTGCCATTTAAATCCCTCTCAAACCTAACTCATTTTCATACTGGAGTCATCCCATTTGCTAGGGCATATGAGGAGCTAGAAAGTTGGGAATCAGGCAGTAGTTAAGTATTGTAAAAATAAGTTTTATTGATATTTTTGGTTCCTTTGATCACCACAGTATCTCATGTGTCTTTCCCCTTCTCCTCCCCAACAGTCATTTCATATGACAAATAGTATACCCTAGGAAGAGGGGGAAAAACCCCAGCACACAATGTATTAGTGTGCCTATCCTTCTGCAATTCCTCCAATGTTAACTGTTGCCATTTATAATTATGTAGTATTACATTATGGTTCCTAAAAGATATATTAACTATTTCTGCCTTTTTTTACATTTGTCTATCTATAGTATCTCTCTGCCCTAGTACATGGACTTTTTTTTGTAAAACTTCCATGTGATACTGAGAAATAAGTATGTTCTTTTGTTTCCCCATTTAGAAGATGCCATGTATCTTTTAACACTGGTTTCTCTTCGCCCAGTTCCATATTTTTCCTTAATCAGTTAGATATTTATATAGGAACTAGTAAACAGGGTGATAAAAAATTCAAAGCTAGAATAAGAGAATAAGTACTCATTCAGTCATTTCTATAGTGGCAAATTCTCTGAGTATATTGTTACTATGATCAGATTTACTAAAGCAAACAGGTACATACACCCACACATGTAAATAAGTATGTAAATAACTACCGAATGTTTGTACATCAATTCTCAGTTTACTTAAAGGGTAGTCACATTTATTACCTTATTTTATACTCACAACTAGCTAATTAAGAATTAGAAATGGATAATATTATGCATACTTTCAGTCCAGACCTGTGATTTCATTGTTATAAAGGACTCTAAGGGAGGAAATTCCCTTCACTACGATTTAGTCTTAGAGAGTTGTCTCAAACACTGAGAGATCTAATGGGGTCTCATGTGAGAGTCAGGACTTCAACTTTGTTATTCCTGACTGGAGCCAGCTCTCTATCTACTGTGTTACTTGAAAAAGAAATAATCCTTATTTCCAGTGTTCATTTTCATATTGTCTACATTTCCCAAAGCATTTCCCCTCTCTAGAGAGCTATCCTAAATTTAAAAGTAGAAATGTACTGTTCAGCAAAACTATCAAACATAACTGAAAAACCATGTGACTTTTGATGTCATATTTCACATGGCTTCAAAGAATCAGAAGGAAGTATATTCTCCCATCTCTTCTTTGGGGTCATGATAATTAGGTAACATTCAGCTCTAATTCTTTTGTTATTCTTTCCATTTACTGTACATTGATGGAGGCACTGTGTGGTGTCTACCTAGGTCTGTTTGCTTCAGTTTGAATCAGTTCATATAAGTCATAATAAGAACATCAGTTCCTGCCTTCAAGGCACATATATTCTGAAGGGGAAAAACAATACTTTTTTTTTTTTTAAGGTGCAGCCCTCCCTGACTTGAGGCTGACTCTCCAGCCATGATGCCATCATGCCTCTCTACTTCCTTCTTACCCTGGCCCTTATCACCTCCCTTCACTCAGTGCATTCTTTGTAGAGGACAGTGTGGCCCAGAATATATTTTGCATGAAATATAGTGGCCTCATTGAATGTATGTATGGTCTTGTAGGGAGATGAGAAAGAAGATTGTCTTCTTTCTAAATCTATCCTATACAATATTCACAGTGTAATCTTCCTAAATCACCTTTCTGATTTTGTCCTTCTCAACTCAAAAATATCAGTGAATCATGTCATCTCCCTAATGGGAGAACTCTTTCTATTGGTGCAGATTGCAACCTTTCTATACCTTTCTGATCACGTGTTGTCCTAGTCATACCTTTTCATTACTTTTCATAAAAGATGTGCTGATTGTTACCAGAGGTATTCCTATGAAATATTGCTAATATTTCATAGAACTCAAAGCAGCATTTGGGTTGTTCATACAGAGGATATGCCATAAGACTTAATTCAGTTTCAAGCTATTAAAACTTCACACTGCCCTAAGACTTGTGGGATATCCTCTATTATCCCCTCCCTATATGACAACCCTCAACCTTTCCAATTGTACATTTCCTTATTGATGTCTTTGTCCCATTTAGTATGCACAAGTCCTTGTTCATAATATGCTGCTTCCTACTTAACACTTGCCATGCAACTTTTCAATTACCTCTTCGAGTGTTTTAAGACTGTAGATTCCACAAATTGGAGCCATTTAGCATCATAAAGAGAATGCTAATATTCCAAAGGTCTACTTTCATATTTGGGAATCGCTTGAGATCACATAAAACTATTATGTAATTCCTGAAATTCACCTTACTCCCCATCGTTAGTGCTTTTCCAAGAGTTACAAATTGATATGTTAATGGGCTGGTCCTCCAATGGCATGTTATATCCTGAGTAATATTTATTCTTCATTCACTTAGCATTTCCTCTATGGTTTACTAGGCTAGTCTTCTTAACATAATGATGGATATTCCTGCGAAAGCCTTATAATGTTCCCCAAGCAATCAATTTAATCTATACAATGTCATCTTCAAATAATAGTATCTGGAGAACCTAACCTTCTATAAGAAATTTCACTTTCATTTGGACTTTGCTCAAGATTTCTTCCATGTCATTGGATAACACTGAAGAACAGGGCAGTTGGGTAGATAGACTACACAGGTTCTAGAGTCAAGAAGACCCAATTTCAAATACAGCCCCAGACACTAACTAACTGAATGACCCTGGGCAAGTCACTTAACCCTGTTTGCCTCAGTCCCTCATCTATAAATGAGCTGAAGAAATGGCAAACCACTCCAGTATCTTTTCAAAGAAAATCCCAAATGGGGTCATGAGTCAGGCATGACTGAAAAACAACTGTACCACAATTGAACACTAGAGAATATTTAAACCTTTAATTAACTTGTCTCTATGCTTTATGGCTTGTTCAATACTAACAAAGAATTGCTGAACTTATCTCTGTTAAAGATTATCATCAATTGTCGAATAGTTATCAACATTTCCCACCCAGCTGCTTTCCTACACTTCATCATCTCCAGAAACTCCTCAATCTGCAAGATGAAATCAACTCTCTGAAACTCTCGCAGGACTTCATCATGCCCTCTGAAAGGGGTAGTTTTTCTCTCCTCATGCCCAAGCCTTTCCAGCTTCTTTAAACATGCTGTTTTACTCCATTAGGTTGTGAGCTCTTTGAGGGCAGGAACTGAATTATGACTTTCTCCATCTCCCCAGTGCTTGTTAGCACAGTAGGCACTCTAAATAAATTTATACACTCTGATTCTAATTGCATCTACCTTGAAATTTCATATGATTAGAACAGCAGACATATTATTGGAAGAAAGCCTTTTAGGTTAAGTTTTGCTTTCCTGAGTTAATTAAATGCTTCTTTATAATCAACAGTGTAACAAATCCTATCCTTACAAAAGCAAACACTGTTAGGTCATATCTTCCCTATATTTTGTACATCTTCTCTGTACCTCTATTCTTTTCTGCTACTGTAAAAATACTACAGAAAGTCATCCAAGAAAGCCTGCTCCTGTCCTATATTTACATCTTGAATATGTTTAATATGTACATATTGCTAGCAATAAAAAGCATTTATGGAATGGTCATAATTGATGCCTTCTCAGATTTTTTAAAAATAACAATCTTTTCCAATCTTTTAGAATTTTTCATCTCTGCAAAATCTTGAAAAGTCATTTCTGGGGACCTTTAAAATTTTGTGATCTACAAAACATTTCTTTTTTTTTAAAAAATACCTGTTAGGATACAGCCACACTTCCTCATCTCAAAGGTTATTTCCATTTGCTCAGATTGCTTGTTAGGCCTGAGAGATAAGTTGGTGGTTGTTACTCTTTGTACTCTAAGAGAACCAAAACGGCATAATTATGTCAGGGTACATTGTGTCCAACTGTGGCAATTCTTGTTTTTGATTATTAAAAAATATCACTATATGATCAGTGGCAAATCAGTTCGATTTAATATCTATTTGTTGTCCTTCCACTTTCTTCTATAAATGATCTAAGGATGATTTAATCTAGTCCTTTAGCCAAGTTATTTGTATCTTTATTTTCTCCTCCACTGCTTTTAAATATTTTGTGAGCTGATATTGCTCATACTCTCTGGTCATGTATTATTTGTAACATGTAAAAATATGTAATCCTGTAAAACTTTGCAAATAAGCTTAAATTCTAAACTGCTTTTGCTTTTAGCTGCCATTACTCCTACTTGACAAAGATTAAGTGCATGCACACTAATCTGCTGAGATCTTTACACATTCTTAGGGCAATTACTTTACACATAATATGTCTCATAAAATGGTGTTAATGAGAGACATGGTCATTACTTTCATCCATTTCGCATTTTTTGGAGTCAATGTCTTGTTTAAATAGGTCAAGCTGAAGTTGTAATTATAGACAGTATCTTCTCATTTTTATCCTTTCTTTAACTTTGGTATTGACTTTGACCTCTGTTTTGACCAATTAGTGAACTGACAGAAGAGTGACAGTTGATTCTCTTCATTCTTCTCCAAGAGTGGTCCTGACTCTCTGGGCTTTCTCTACCAGGCCATACGAAACCTCTTCAACTATGAAGTTCACTCTGCCCTTGGACTTCAAACACACAGAGGGAATTCTAACTTTGCTAGTCCCTCCTGATATCTCCAAAGCCCTCCACTTTAAGGACAAGCCAGCCATGTTTTCATTCTTCTCTCAATTCTACTCCTCATTCTCATGACTTTGCCAGATACTCTCACACACTCAAACTCTCTCTCTCTCTCTCTCACACACACACACACACACACACACACACACACACACACACACACACACACACACACTCAAAAATGGCTCCTGACATTTGCCCAATGCTTGAAATGGTCTCCCTCCTCTGCTCCAGTTCCTGAACTCCCATTCTTCACTCAGCTGCCAAAGTGTTCTTCCAAAAGCACAGGTCTGAGACCATGTCAACTCCAGTGGCTCCCCATTACCTCCAGGATAAAATATAAAATGCCCTGTTTGACTTTTTTGGATCTTGCCAAGCTGATCCCCTTCCATCTTTCCAGGCTTCTTACACTTTACTCTCCTCTCTGTAGTCTGTGATCTAGTGACATTGACTTCCTTGCTGTTTCTTGAACCACACACACCATCTCTGAATTCAGGGCATTTTCTTTTTCTGTTCCCCTATGGCTGGAAAGCTCTCCACCTCCTAGATTACTTAGCTTTCTTCATTTTACTNACACACACACACACACACACACACACACACACACACTCACTCCCTCTCTCTCTCACTCCCTCTCTCTCCCTCTCTCTCTCACTCCCTCTCTCTCCCTCTCTCTCTCTCTCTCTCCTCTCTCTCTCTCTCTCTTTATCTCTCTCCTCCTTTTTTTCATCTTCCTTCTATAAAACTGCCTTCACCCATTAGAATTTGTGGTCCCTGGGAGTCAGGATTGTTTTTCCTTCTTTTAACATATATATTCACAGCACTTAATATAGTGCTTGGGACATAGTTATCACTTAATAAACGCTTGCTGACTTCTCAAATGACTTCTATGTAGACATTCTATTTTAAAATTTCATTTATTGTAATGTTGTTTGATATAATGATACACTGGGCCTCTTGCCTCTCCCTAATGTACAGATATGATATAAAGATAAGATGCTTACAAACAATTTATAAAACTTTGATTCCCTTCATTTCTTAATTTTGAAGTATATCTTTTCTAAAATATTTCACCTCCTTTCCTGTGTCCACATTCACAATGTAGCAAAGTCAAGTATCAAAATATATATTGACTTGGTTTAGAGGCTCTAAATGCATTTTTCATAAAAATTTCTCTAATTCTTCAACCTCTTTAATAAATGGTGGCACAAAAGCTGTATCTGCTGTTATAGTATCCTATGAAAAGATGTTTGTTGACCTTAAGCACATGAAGAAAACAATTCTAGTAACTTATTTATTCACCTCCATGAAGAAAGTCTTTTTATCTTTTTTTATTTAGCTATAATTTCTTTTTTTCCCTAGTTTGTTTCATAGTGAAAATATGAGATAATACATAGAAAAAATGAGATAACATATAGAAAGTGTTTTGATAAACCCATAAAGAACAATATTAAATGTTAATTAATATTATTACTATTATTACTCATTTAAACTGAGATTGCCAACATGGATATGGTTTAATTAGGTTGTTGGACAAAGTTCATATTTAGAATAGCAACTAAATTAATGTTTATACACATCTAAAAAATATTAGCACCCTTTTTTAATACTTTTCTACCAGCATCACAGAAACAAAAGAAATGCATAGGACAGGACGAATATTTTATATTTTTATCTATTTCATAAGCATTGCAAAGGAATCTATCACCTAGGAGCCAATCTGATGGTAATGATCTCCATAATGAGCTTATCTAGTCCTCAGAGAGCAGGAAGAAGCTATCATTCAGATTATACCTGAAGCCTTTCTAATTGGGTATAACATTTCAGATCTATGCTTTGCTACTATAGCCTTGGAAAACATAGGGTCACCTCCAAGTTATGATGAATTATTACAAAAGGGCTTTGGCAGAGATTGGCCATTACCTACTAATAAGACCAAGTTGGTTAGCTTAGCATTAAACACTTTTAACCCACCTTTTAGCATTTTCTCCTATTACCTCCCTTCATAGACCTTGTATCTTAAGCAAAATAGACTCTTCGGCAAATCCAAGCATATATTGAGTATTCCTGCCTCCATTCATGCCTCAGCTCACATTCTTCCCTCTGCCTAGAATAAATGCTTGTTTATATCGAAGGAGATGAAAAAAGGTATCTCATTCCAGTTTATAAAGAAGAAAGGGGCTCTGGGTATAGAACATTGCATATCCTGTCACATAAGGTTAATGGGTTAGAGTTAGCTTTGCCAAACTAATTTTTTTTGTTCCAAAAAATGGCTCAAGGGGGAAGGAAAAATTCTGAGTTCAAGGTGATGCAAAAAAGCAATAAAAGGGGGCAGCTGGGTAGCTCAGTGGAGTGAGAGTCAGGCCTAGAGACAGGAGGTCCTAGGTTCAAACCCGGCCTCAGCCACTTCCCAGCTGTGTGACCCTGGGCAAGTCACTTGACCCCCATTGCCCACCCTTACCAATCTTCCACCTATGAGAAAATACACCGGAAGTACAAGAGTTTAAAAAAAAAAGCAATAAAATTCAAAAGCAAAACAAAAAGAACAAATACTTGTTAATTGACAAAATGTCGTTTTCCCATCCCTGTTCCCTAATTCCATCTCCTCAAGCTCTACTTTCACTTTAAGGCTCAGAAGAGATCAAGCTGGTATTTTTGTAGGTTTTTTTAAACCCTTACCATCCACCTTAGAATCAAATACTTTGTATTGGTTACAAGGCAAAAGAGCAGTAAGGGCTAGGCAACTGGGACTAAGTGACTTGGACAATGTCACGCAGCTAGGAAGTGTCTAAGGCCAGATTTGAGCCTAGGACCTTCTGTCTCTAGGCCTGGCTCTCAATCCATTGAGCCGCCTAGCTGTCCCGAGATCAAGTTCTATAGTGATCTGCCCAGTCAGAAATAATAATCAATGATGATGATGATGATGATGATGATGATGATACACTCACATTTATATAGGTTTTTTTAAAGATTTTCAAAGCATTTTTTTTAGTACCATCCCAGGAGGCAAGTAACATGAGAATTGTTATCCACATTTTATAGATAAAGAAAATGAGGTTAGAAAATTTAAATAAAGAAAATTTACCCAGGGGGACACAGTAATTGTCAAAGGTGGAAATAGTTCTTACTTCAAGTCTAATCCTCTCTATCTCCTACAACATATTGCCTTTTTTTAATGCAGCCTAATATAATATTAGTTTATTTATTGTTACATCATATCACATTGTTGCCCCATATCGAGGCAACAATCCAATAAAACCTTCACATCTTTTTCAGGCAAAATGCTGCCTAGTCCTATCTCCCCATTAAGTACTTGTGAAGTTGATTTTTTGGAAACCAAATCTAAAGATTTACATTTGTTTCTATTAAATTTGTACCTCATCAAATCTGGCTCAAAATTCTAACCAATCAAGATCTCTTGGCATTCTAATTTTGTTCCTGCTTTTTGTAATTTGTAGATTTAATAAAGATATCATTAATACCTTTGTTCTAAATTATTGATTAAATGTTAAACAGCATAGGTCCAAACACATAACCCTAGGCTACTTCACTAGAGACCTCCTTCCATGATGACATTGAATCAGTAATGGCTACTCTTTAGATACACCCATTATGCATTTCCAAATCCACTGTTACATCACTTTTCCACTTTGCCTATACTTTTCCATTTCAACCACAAGAATAGCAGCAGGGTTTGTGTCAAATGCATTGCAAAAATTCACAACATTCCTCTGATTTACTAACACTGTCCAAAAAGGAAATAAGGTTAGTTCAGAATGGCCTATTCTTGGTGAATTTCTGTTGATTCTTTATAATTAGTATTTCCTTTTGGAGATATTCATTAACTATCACTTTAATGATACATTCTATTTTTTGCCAGGAATCTAAATCAAGCTCCCTGGCACCTCATTTTTTCTTTTTTTTTTTAATAACTGTTATATTTTCCTTTTCCAGTTCTACAACACCTCTCCCATTTCCCATGACCTTTCAAAGATGCTTAGCAGTCCCACTCATCCACCCTTTCAATATCCTCAAATATAGTTTACCTAGGGTTGGCAACTTGAACTTATCAAATGTAGCTAAATGTTCTGTTACTATTCTATTCTATCTGCATAAATCTCAAAATAAAATATGTACCAATATCTCCTTGAGTTAGTGTTTCAAGCTAAAATAAAATTGTCATGTTTCTTACAAGTTGGAATTTTAAGGATAGATTTAGTGAGGGAATTGTGGAGCTGTTGTACAGTGGAAAGGTAAATGGAAAGTAAGGAAGGAGCAGGAGTGTGAACAATTGCTGGCACCAGGTACTGGCAAGAAAAAAAAAGGGATTCCAAGCTGCTTTTCATTCTAATGAAGCCCAATAACTACTTTCCTTCAATTCAGAAACAATACTATAAACTGTCTTCTCATTAATACAGAATCAAAACATATCTTTATTCTCCTAAAGACACACATATGACTGGTAATATTAAGGGGGCTACTAACAAATTGGTTACACTAAAAAAGAAAATAAAATGGAAACCTGAATTTATCTGTTTATCTGAAACCTACTGTCTATTTGTGAAAAATCCCAAGGATGTTAAAGAATTGTGATTCTAAAAATACACACTTTATGAATTTCTCTAAAAAAGAGGTTTAGCTCTAATTCACTGACAAGATAAACAATATTCTTTTTTCTTTTTTTTTAAACCCCTACTTTCTGTCTTAGTAACAACTCTAAGACAGAAGTGCAAGGGTGAGACAAAAAGTAAAGTGATTTGTCCAGAGTCACACAAGCAAGGAAGTGTCTGAAGACAGAGTTGAACCCAGGTCCTCCTGACTCCCAACCTGGCACTGTGCTATCTAGCTACCCTGAAGTACTTTAAACTTATCAAATTTCTACTCTTTCTTCCCTCCATAATTTGATCTTTGTTCCACTAAGAGGCAGTTTAGTATAGCAGAAAAAAATGTAGGACTTGAAGCCACGGGAAACCCATATTCTGATCCTAAGTGATAAATCTATTAGTGGTTTAACTGTTAAACAAGTCCCTTAACTTCTCTGGACCTCAGATTCCTCACAGTAATCCTTGCAGTACTGACCTCATAGGGCTTTTGTAAGAACTTTGCAAACTTTAAAGTACTCTATAAATGACAGCCATTAGTATTGCTCATTTACAAAATAAAGGCTTCTTGTTCAGCTTCTTGTGGTCTACAAATGAATCTAATGAAAGTGTTACAGATAAAATTAATATAGAAGGGTATAGTTAAAAATATTTGGGGTTTATTGTAATCCATATTGGTAATTAAGCCACATGCCTATTAAGATCTAATTCAAAATCCCGCACCATTACCTCTGCCCACCTGGCTGCTCCATAGCAAAGAGGCAATAATCAAATTCTCCCTATTTAAGCTTCTATTTACATTGGCCCACATCACCACGTAAGACAGGAAGCCCATTGAATCTGAGAAATGTAGTTTTCAAGTCCCCTAAGCATCCACAGGGAGTTTATATCATGGATCTCAATATTAAGATGAAGGACCCCAAATTTCCAATATCACAAAAGGCTACAGATTAAAAATTCTAATTGGACAGCTGGTCTTACCTTTTGCAGTTCATTCACATATTGGGCCACCATAAATGAAGAAAACATTGTAAAATCTTCAGACTTTGCAGCTATGTGGCTATACATTCTTTCTACCAAGCGTGCACATTCCAGAACTACAGTCAGATCTTCCATATTCCCTACAAACATTAAAATATCACCAAACTGATTAGGGCAAAGATCTGCATGTATCTGAGTATTCCGATTGTCTAGAATTAACACTAATGTTCTTTTTTTAGACTGATTACCCAGCCCACCTTTTGTTGTTAGGGTAAAAAAGAATAAAAAAAGGAAAGTACTCTACAGAACATGGGTTTTATGAGCAAGTGACTAATTAGGAAGGAGTCTCAAGATTTTTGAAGATGACATTCATAAGGTTATGGCTTTGCCTCCTAAGAAAAAGTGCAAATCTCCATTAGAAGTATATTCTTTAAAGTACTAACACAATGTATATTACACTATTTACCACCTTAGGGATGAGGGGATGGGGGGGAGGGGGGGGACGGGGGAGGAGAGAAAGTGAATATGAATTACAAAATGTCAAAAATTGTTTCTACATGTAATTGAAAAAATAAAATTAGGGGAAGCTAGGTGGCTCAGTCTATTTAGAGATAGGTCTAAAGATAGAAGGTCCTGAGTTCAAATCTAGCCTCAGACCCTTCTTAGCTGTATGACCCTAACCAAGTCACTCACAATTGCCTAGCCTTTACTGCATTCTGCTTTGTAACCAATATACAATATTGATTCTAAGATGAAAGATAAGAGCTTAAAAATGTTTTTAAAGAAACGAGATTCAATTTTTAAAAAGAAATGCATCTTTTTTTTTTTTTAACCCTTACCTTCTGTCTTAGAATCAATACTAAGTATAGGTTCCAAGGCAGAATATCTATAAGGACTAGGGCAACTGGAGTTAAGTGATTTGCCCAGAGTCACACAGCTGGGAAGTGTCTGAGGCCAAATTTGAATGTAGGACCTTCCATCTCTAGACCTGGCTCTCAATTCACTGAGTTGTCCAGCTGCCCCTGAAACATACTCTTTAAATGTTAGCATGGAAAACAATAGAAGAAGAGAGGGTAAGGGAATGAGCATTTCTATGGCACCTATTATATTAAGCATTTTTTTCCTTCAAATATTATTTTGTTCATCTTCACAATAGCTCTGTGAGACAGATGCTATTGATCCATATAATTATAGCACACAATAATTATTTTATAGTTCAGGAAACTGAGGCAAATAAAGGTTAAGTGATTTGTCCAAGGACAAAAAACCAATAAAGAGTATGATGTCAAATTTGAATTCATGACTTCCTGACTGTGGGCCCAGCATTCTATCCATGGAGCCATCAGCTAACTCTGGGAAATCAGAGTTAAAAAAAGCAAATAGGTTGGTTGATTATTAAATTGACAAGATCTTTTATGTGCCTTTATTTTCACAACTCTTTCTTGTAGGGTTTCCTATGAATAACGGATGTCTGCTTGACTCTTTACCAGAATCGGCGAAGAACCTGAAGAAATCAGAGAATCAGAGAACTGGAAGAAATTATGGTAGTTGCCTAATCTAGCTCTCTGACAGATTTGTGAATTCTTTTTACAAAATCCTGACATGCACAACTGCCAATGCTCCCAAAAGGTTAGGAGCAAGTGAAGTACCTCTTCCATATTTGATCAGGAACAGTGATGACATTATATCTCATAAAGGTGCCATATTTCTGTTGAATTTCTCTCTCTCCCCACAAAAATAAAAATGGCTGCTGAAGCCTTCCTACCATTGTAAAGCCCAGTCATTGTTCAATTTGCCTGAACCTTCCATATGATAGACACAGTCATATATGCAGAAAGAAACACAGAGTTTTCAATAAGTATGTCCACATTTTTATAATTTAATAAGTCTAAATACATGATTGGAAATCTATAAATAGCATGTAAAGAAAAATTATTCAAGTTTAAACAAATCTTTCTCATCATGGAATGGGAATGATGGACATTAGGACACAAGTTCTGGTTGGTCTTATCAAGCTACAAATGCTTTTTAAATGTAAGTCTGGTGAAGAACTATTTAGCTGAAATTCAAAACCCAGCCTTGCCAAGTATGGAGACCCATCACTAGAAGACTGACCACTTTTATATAGCCACAGCAATTCATGAAGCTCATCTTGTAAGACAGAGGCAATGGCTATTTCCATTAAATGAATTTACTCATATTGATAAATTTATAGATGCACAAAGTTGGACAACTCCTTTGGACACATAAGCTGTGTTCTTTTTTTCATATCCCATGACAAATTCTAAGAGTCTACATCAAATAAGAAGTAAACAATACTATATGAATGAGTAGAACTAAAGTCTATAACAGCTATAAGATTCCATTTGTCCAGTTTATTCTCATCCCATTTTACAATCTAAATCATATATTTTTAAAGTGCATGCTGAAGACTCCATATATACATATACAGAAATTCAGACTGTAACAAAATATCAAATGTTTTAAAAAAATGAAAATTAACAGCCACTTCCCAGCTGTGTGACCCTGGGCAGGTCACTTGACCCCCATTGCCCACCCTTACCACCCTTCCACCTATGAGACAATACACCGAAGTACAAGGGTTTAAAAAAAAAAAATGAAAATGAAATAGCAGTGCTAGATTTTCTAAGTATGACAAAAAAAAAGAAAGGATAAAGTAAATGGGTACATAAGAGAAGGTGAGAAATGGATGGTGAAGGCTGGGTAATGATGGCATCCATAGGACATAGAATTAAAGTAGTTTTTTAGGACAATCTAATTTTGCATAAGCAAATATTTAAAGCCTCAATTTTCTAGTTGGCTATTTCCAGCAGTCTTTAATGACAAGTTCCAATAACTCATTTATCCAAATTTTCTCCTCTTAATTCTGAAGTATATCAATATGTTTGGCTATAATACTAACAATCTGATATATGTTATACTAATAATACTAACAATCTGATATATGTTAATATAATAAATGCATATATTTGAACCAGACTCATATAGCTAAAAATCTACCCAATATAATAATTTAGAAAAAATTAGAGTACTAAGTTGATAAATACATGGAAATCAGACTACACATAGCGAAGCATAAAATGAGCAAATAGCCAGAGCCTAGTGCTATATGTATCATGCTATAGAATACATAACACTAAAGTTGAAAACTAAGTGTAAGGAAAGCTAAAAGTTAACTTTTCATTATCTGTATTGTCTTAAGTAACAGTTTCCTCTTCACCACAGAGATTAACAAGATCCTAGTTTTCAAAGAGTAACACCAAACTAGAACTGGGTCAGGAACAGTCATGGAAGAGTGAGTTGTTGACTACGATATAATAAAAATGTGAGAGTATGTCAGAGTGTTGATAATGTTGATTTGTGTTATCCATACCTCTTCTCTCTTCCACTGGCAGAGATAACCAAGACTTTATATTATTAATATTTAGTTGTTTAAAATAATAGATCTTAATCAAAACCTCAAAAATGGTAAATGGCTGGAGCTGGGCTCCATGTAAATTTGTCATAGTTTGTGTCAATCAAGAATTAGTCTTAGTGAGAAATGCAAACTCCACTAAGTGATGGATCTGATGAAAGTGTGATATTTTAATACAAATCTTATTTTGAAAATTCATTTGACAGGTCTATATTTTTCTCATATTAAGTTACCTAGAAGACTAAAAAAATAACAGGTATTGTCATTTGGTATTTTAGTGTATTCTTTCCTGAAATTTCAGAAGCATGCTTCAATTTCCCCACTAAGCCAAAATAACTTCAAAAGAAAAAAATACTCATAGCAAGTATCACTTGGTGTAGGCAACAATGGCAATCTGCCTTAGGGTCAATCTAATTTCTGGGCTATCAAACATGCTCCCTTTTGGATTTATGCTCTGCTCCCCTTTATCTTGCCAAAGAGAGGGGAATAAGAACATCCTTGACATGTGGAAAAACCACTGGTACTTTGGCATTACCCTTCCTCATACAGTCCAGACAGGAACTCTAGCTGGTTGAGTTCAGCCACCTCTTGGAACAGTCCCACTGGATCGATCCTTCAAGTCCCTCTATGGATCCCCTCTAGATCAGGGTTTCTAATTTCAGTCTCTATCTCTCCAAAGCTCTAGTACATCACTGTCTTTTTATTTTTAAGCTTCCATTAATTCTCCATTCTCAAAAGCTAAAAAATTCATCTGGTTCCTAAATTCAGGAACCAACTCTTAGATCTAAATCTTTTTTTATATCTTTTTTTCAAACCCTTATTTTCTGTCTTAGGCAATTAAGGTCATACAGCTAAGAAGTGTCTGAGGCCAGTTTTGAGCTCAGGTTTACCTGGTTCTCTATCCACTGTGCTGCCTACCTGCCCCAATCCAAATAAAATTTAATGAGCATTCATGCAAACACACTTGGAAAGCTTTTCTTTTAACATTTCATATGTAAAGCCATAACTTTATATAAAACCAATACAAAACATTATAATCAACACACATATATGTATAAAATACCTTTGTCTTTCTGACGTCCTTCATGCATAACTGAAAATACCAATCTGTAAAAACTATTCAGAAAAGAGGGAAGAGCTTTCAGCATCACCTGCAAAATAACAATTAAAAGACTATGGGTCAACTATTAGTTTTTAAAATAACTTTTAAATGAAAAGTATCACCACTCAAAAGCACAATGCATCTAACAGTCAAGTGGCCCTCCATCTAGATCAGAAAATTACCCTTGATTCCCAAAAGGATTTCCATTCATGAAGGACTAGAAGCATTTTGTTATAAAATTGGATGTCCTGATTAATGGAAAACAAGAATTAAAAAACGATCCTATTTTGAGCTGGAAGGAACTTTTAATAAAGAGATTACATAATTCAATATCTGTTCCTTTTTTCATGAGGAAATGAAGCATGGCAATAAAATTACCTACTCAAAGTCATACAAGTAGCTAGTGGCAAAACCAAGGCTATGTGTTGTGTCTTCTAACGTCTAATATTGTGCTTTTATTATTTTTACACCACATCTTGATGTCTTATCAAGGGAATCAGGCAACTGGAATGATGACCATTTTCAATGTTTAATACAGCAATTATGAATTTGTTCAAATAATAACTATATAATCAATAACATGTGTCATCATCAGAAATGGCATTCAAGGTCCATAAGCCAAAATAAGTAGGTATTCTAAGGGAATGTGCCAGGAAATTAAAACACCACCACCATTTCTCAGACCCAGATGAAAGTAGTCCATCCTGAATCCAAGAGCCTGGAAAAGAGTCACATTCCCTGTACTGCCAGCCCTTCTTCTAGCCAGAGTCCCACAGGTTTCATTAAGGGGAGAAGTTAATATGGAAAACATACTATCATCAACAACACTGACTGCTGACCAGCTGCCTCCAATAGCAAAGCCAAAGAGCTCTGGGAAGAGCAATACCTCTTGGTCTTTCTTGTAGATCAATCCCAAAAGCTATTATCCTGAGAAACATACTCTTAGAAAGTTGCAGAACTGCTTTAGCAAATGATGCAGTCACAGCTACTTTCTCAGAAAAGAAGATTCCCTTCCACAAAGTACTTTGCATTATCATTATTAGTTAAACACCAGAGATTGATAAAAGGCTAGATGGCACGAGTCCTGGAGTCAGAAGTAAGTTCAAATATGGCCTCAGACATTGTAGATGAGTAAGGTTGGGCAAGTCTTTTAATCTCTTTAATTATGAAATGGGCATTTTAACAGCACCTATCTTCCAGTCATTGTGAAGATTAAATAAGATCATTGTTAATAATTAGCATAGTACCTGGCACATAATAGCTATTTAATAAATACACATTCCCTTCCCCTTCCCCAATATGATTCCATATCAGTGAAAATGGCACTAAATATACAGAATAAAACAAACAGTTTTGGACATGATCAATATGAGAATTTGGTTCATTTCACTATGAATATTTATTACAAGGGTTGTTCCCCTCCTCACCCTATGTAGGGAAGGGAGGCATGAGAGAGAAAAAAATATTTGTCAATTGGGGAAAAAAATTAAAAATTATACATGAGGAAACATTAATAAAAGAAGAGGTTCTCCCACTACACCCTTAAGACCATGACACCTTCCCATCTGACTTGCAGCTAAAGTCTTATATGCAATATCCCCTATTGGAATGTGAGTTTCTTGACAGACTGTCTTATTTATCTATTTGAATCTTCTCATTCCTACTGACTTCTATGTAGCCTCTAACACTGTTAATCACCTTTTTCTCCTAGATATCCTCTTCTTTATAGGTTTTCAGAACACCTCTCTCTCCTGGTTTACCCGCTACCTATCTCACTACGTTTTCTCAGTGTCCTTTGCTGGATCTTCTTCCAGATCACCCCCTCTGACAGTAGGTATTCCTTAGGCTTTTGTCCTGGGCCCTCCTCTCTTCTCCTTCTATATTATTTCTCTTGAAGCTATCAATAGCACAATTCAATTATCATCTCTACGTTGATAACTACCAAATCTACTAATCCATCTCCGCAGACCTCTAGTCTCGTAGTTCCAACTGTCTATTAGACATCTCAAATTGGATGTCCCATGGATATCTTCAACTCAATCTGTCCAAAACTGAACTTATCTTTCCCCCAAGCTCTCCCCACTTCCAAAATTTCCTCTTACTATCAAAGGTTTCCAACCCTGCCTCTTCCAGGCTTATAACCTAGGCATCATTCCCAAGTCCTCACTATCTCTCACCCTCTATATCCAAGTTGTGTCCGTGGCTGATAAATATTAAAAATGATAAAGGCTGGTATAAATATATAAATTAGTATTTTAATTAAAGCCATGCTGATAGATAAAATCATTAGACCACGCGCTTGTAAGCATTCAAAACTACCGCCTCCATTACTGTCTCCTGTTTCCTGGAAGCGCCTACTCGCAAAAAAGCAAGCCTACTGGCAAAAAAGAGGCCACTCCCTCCTAACCCAGGAGATTTAAGCTCTCCCCTGCGTCAAGACGTTGGCCTCCCCAAGCCCCAAGACCGGAAACGGAAACCAGTTGGACCACGGGAAATGTAGTTTTGATACATTTCCCTTGTCCATAGAAATATATACACTTTTAGAATGGCATTCCCCAAATTTCACTTTTACAGTGGCCTAATGATTCCACCTTTACAATGTCTCCTGAATATGCCCCTTTTCCCCCTCTGCTACTGTCACTACCATAGTACAGGCCCTCATCATCTTACACATGGTCAGCTGCAATAACTCTGCTCATGAGTCCTCTACCTCAAGACTCTCCCCACTCCAATCCACCTTTCATTCAGCTATTCACTGATTTCCTAAAGTATAGATCCAGCCATGATATCCTCCTATTCAATTACTTGATAGCTATTGATTGAGTGGCTCCCTACCGCTTCCAGAACCAAATATAAAATCTACTTGGCACTGAAAGCGCTTCCTAACCCAGCATTCCCCTTACCTTTTCCAGTATTATGAAAATACATTCTCCCCTCACATATTCTTCACTCTAGTGACACTGACCTACTCGTTCCTCAAACAAGATACTTCATTTCTCGGACCAGGACCTTTTTACTGCCTGTCACCCTTACCAGAAATGCTCTCCCTCCTCCTCTGTGCCTCCTGGCTTCAAGTCCCAGCAAAAATCTCACCTCCTATAGGATTACTGTCCCAGAAATGCTTCATCCTGGCGCCTTCCTTCTGCTGATTATTTCCAGGTTATGGATTGTTTAATATGTTATCTCCCTCCCATTAGATTTTGAACTTTTCATGGGCAGGGCCTGTCTTTAGCCTTTCTTTGTATTCCCAGCACTTAGCACATGCTGCCTAGCACAAAGCAGGCACTCTATGACTGCTTATTGACTGACACTTTATGCACATTTCAAGTACTTAAATGTTCTTTCATTCATCCATTCACAACCTATTATCAAACTACTTTTGTAACCAGGTCTCATAGAACTGTTTGTTCTCTATTCCAATCAAATGTGTATTATCTACTTCCATTCTCATCCTTTCTTTTCAATTTCTATAGCTTTGCCCATATCATCCCTTATGTTTGGAGGAGATTTCTGTTAAAGGCCTTCTATTCCCTTAGGGACTACTCAGATGCCATATCATTCATTAAGTCTCTCCGGGTTCCCTCCAAACCCTCAGGTGAAAGTAATCCTTGACTCCCCACTTTTCTCAGAACAAGTTATCTCCTGAGCTATCCTTTGCCCTTAATGCATTCTACTTTTACTCATCCTTAATTGTGTGCATGTCAAATCCATCCTTGTTAGATGGGAACTTCTTTGAGTAAAATATCTGTTGGTTAGTCATGTCCAGTTCTTCATGAATCCATTTGGGGTTTTCTTGGCAAAGATACTGGAGTGGTTTGCCATTTCCTTCTCCAGCTCATTTTAGAGATGAAGAAACTGAGGCAAACAGGGTTAGGTGACTTATCCAGGGTCACACAATTAGTGTATCAAGCCACAGATTTAAACTTAGATCTTCCTCTAAGTCCTGGCCCCACCTAGGGCCTCATTATTTTTGGAAGTTATTAGTAAAACTATAATAAGATATGTTATTATATGATGCTATATATAAAAAAAACATAAAGCTATGTCATATGGTGCCACCTAGCTGTCCCTTGTTAGAATGAACTTCTTTAAGAACAGTATCTATATTATTTTTAAATCTCTTACCTGGTTCAACACACTGCACACAGAAAGTACTTACTGAATATCAAGTTGAAACAAATTGAAATTCTCTTGAAAACGACTTTAGCTCAGGACATACATACATTCACAGTATCTAAAGGACATACATTCACAGTATCTAAAGAAAACAAGTCCGGCCTCGGACACTTCCAGCTGTGTGACCTTGGGCAAGTCTCTTGACCCCTATTGCCCACCCTTACCACTCCTGGGCCAAGGACGGTCCCTAGCCCGGATGAAAAAGGAGGAGGGTTGGGCGTGGGGCTAGCAACCCCACCCTGTAAAAACTACATCTGCTAAAGAAACTGCAACCTTAAGTAGGGGCAGCTGGGCTAGCTCAGTGGATTGAGAGCCAGGCCTAGAGACGAAAGGTCCTAGGTTC
This sequence comes from Gracilinanus agilis, assembly GCF_016433145.1. Taxonomy (NCBI): domain Eukaryota; kingdom Metazoa; phylum Chordata; class Mammalia; order Didelphimorphia; family Didelphidae; genus Gracilinanus; species Gracilinanus agilis. The sequence continues at coordinate 158,398,134 of NC_058133.1, read as the reverse complement.
AAATCTGGACTCAGACACTTCCCAGCTGGGTGACCCTGAGTGACTGTGTGAACCATTGCCTACTGGTTGTGGCCCTATGCTCCTAGAATGGAGTCCCAGGATAAAAAAAAAAAAGAAAACAGTACAGGGAAGACGCCTGACAGCAATCTCAAAATGTTTAATATCATGTTTATATATATATATATATATATATGTTTTAGTCTCATTTGTAATGGTTACACATACTTTATTTGTTCTCAGAATTCAAAGAGCACATCTACGTGAGATATTTCAGTTATTTCTGGTTTGTTTGGTCGGTTTTTTCAAAACAAAGTGGAATGATTATTTAGAGGTGTCAAAGAGCTTGATTTATAATTTTATTGTTGTTTATTAAATTTCTTATTAATTTTTTAAAAGTACTCTCTGTGGGAAATATCACTGGACAAGAAGTCAGGAGAATCGAGTTGGTAACCATATGCTAGTGACTTTATGTGTCTGAGCTTTAGTTTCTTTATACATAGAATGAAGAGAGTAGATTAAATGATGTTTAGTCTCTTGCTGTTCTAAAACCCTGTGACTTCAAAATAATATTGTTGAAAAAAATGCCCTGCTACCTGTCCTCTCCTTACCTTTGAGTGACACTGTAGGATGGAAAAGAGTACTTCATGTATCCCTAAGAAGACGCTACTGTATTCCTGAGGCTTCAGGTGATCCAAAGGGACTGCCAAAAGAATACTGAATGCCAGGCTGACATGATGTGGATTTTTAATTATGTTTTCTCCTTGACGAAGCAAAGAAGCCACCGTGTCTAAAATGGGCACAACAACAGTGAGAAGCAAGGACTGGTCCTGACAAGTTTCTTTGTTCTGAAACTGAAAAGACAAAAAGAAAGAAACTAAAACCCCATTTCAGAAAACAAAGAATGAAAGATAAAAATTTGAACAGTAAAGAGAAAAGCAAAAGCCAATATAAAAAACCACAGTAGAAAGCAATTAAGAAAAGTAAAGAAAACTGATGTATAAATTTTCAAGATCTTATAACATGGACTCTGCATTCTTTGCTATCAATATTTACCATGTTTATCCATCTTGAAAAGTCCTTTGCTTCATGGAAGCTTGCCTCAGTGCAAACAAAACATGTTACATTTTCAACAAACAAAAAATATAGTAGTGTTTTAAGTTTACTTTTTACATTTCTCAGAGATGAGTGGATGGTGAAAGACAATGAATTACTAATCTGTGAAAAATCAGGGCACATATTAAAACCAGATATTGACTGGCAGGTCAAGGCTTAGTTAGAATTCCTTCCAATCCAATGAGGCAGACCACCTTCTTATGGATGAAATGTAAGTTTAATATCTATGGAATAATACAGTATTATAAATAACTTCCAAAAATAATCAAGAATAAAAAAATTATGCTATAAATTTATTGTGAAATTAACCAATGCTATTTCTTGAAGAGTCTAGGGTCTCTGAAGGCTTTCCAGAGACGGATAATTTTAAAGACTGCATGAGTAACTCATATTGTAATGGAAATTCAACAGAAAAAGAATAGGAGAGTCTAAGAAAATATACTAAATTTATCTTAGTTCCCCTATTTAAATCTTCTTCCACCATAAATGAAGAAGTACTTAACAAAGTACTTCTTTTCATGACTAGGGTAATTTGTTCTCTTGTGTATTAAAGGGCTCAAGTAGGGCCAATGAAGGTGGTAATTCTTATTACTGCTCAATAGAATCTGGGTTGAAACAATTTCAGGATCTTTAGAAGATAGAAACATTATTCATTCCCTAATTAAACCATTGTAATTTTGTTGTAAAATAAGCTGTGATCCATGATGAATCTTTTCAAACTGCCTGAGTATACTCAAGGATGTCAAACTGACATTTTTGTAAGAATTTAATATTAACTTGCCATCTAAAGCATCCAAGGCTAATAAATAAATCTACTTTCTTATTATACACTAAATTTTACTAATTCAATCATTATCAATTCCAGCAAAATTTTCTACAATGGTAGAGTTCCCCAAATCCTTTCTCAGTTATCCTAAGTAGGCAACATCAGCAAAAGAAAATATACTGGGGGTCAGCTGGGTAGCTCAGTGGATTGAGAGCCAGGCCTAGAGACGGGAGCTTCTAGGTTCAAATCCAGCCTCAGACACTTCCCAGCTGTGTGACCCTGGGTAAGTCACTTGACCCCCATTGCCTATCCTTACCACTCTTCCACCTATAAGTCAATACACAGAAGTTAAGGGTTTAAAATTAAAAAAAAAGAAAAGAAAAGAAAGAAAGAAAATATACTGTCTCCATTTTTTTTCCTATATACTGAGTTCACTACTCTGGCCATTTTTTTCCTACCTAGAACTGTGACTTTATTGGCATTACGTAACTAACTTATAATATGGAAACCTCTTCTACTAACAGCAGATCGACAACTCATCTACAACTTGGTCTTGGAAAATTGCCGGGGAAAACTAAAAGGTTACATGACTAAAGGCAAAATTTCACACCTAATATATATCAGAGATCTTCCTAACTCCATGGCCAGACCATTATACCATGCTGTCTCTTGCCTTAGTCATTCAATGCTACCTAATAATGACCAAAAACTTTTCCTCTACCTTCTTTATCCAGTAATTTAGTGGATTCAACCCAACATATCCTAATAAATGGATATACTGTTGCATGTGTATAATCAAAATACTACATGTAGATAGTAATGATTTCCTCTTGTGGTAATCACCATCGTATTATGTTTCTAAAAATTTATCCAAAAGATAGAGGCCATATAAAATATTTTCTCTTTTGTCTTAAGCCAATGAAGAAGGTAATTACAACAAAAAGGGAAAGGTATCATTTAAGGAAAGGTTCTTAACCTCTCCTGTGTCCCTTCTCAGAACAATGTTTTAAATGCATAAAATACATAAAATTACAAAGGAAAATCATCATGTAGAAATATAGATATCAAAAAAAAATTTTTTTAATACCAAGCTAATGGACTCCCTGATAAAATCCCTAGTAAAATAACTAAATAACTGTATCAAATTACTAGATACTTACAGTTAAAGCTGAGATTATCTGAGGGCAAACCACCCAAAAAGATCTTATTTTCTCTCCATTTGAAGGGCATTTAAGTAGCAATTTGATCAATTTAATAGCTGACAAAATATCCTAAAAAGAAAAAAAGAAGTAAAAGTAATTTATTAGTAGAAAGAAAAGAATCTGTCTTAAGAGGAACCATTATTAACAACATTTTAATATAACACTGATATCAAGAGACATGGATCACACCTAGTTTTTGTGTATTAGTGAATGAGTTGTCTTTTATATCACTAAGTAGGTAGGAGCCATGGTATTATCAAACAACATAAGCAAAATTTTATGAGGTCTTACTATGACAAATATATTTCCATAAGTATACCTTTGAGGCTTACATATATTTGTGAAAAATCCCAGGAGATGGAGGGAACAGTAAAGGTTATAGGATAATGTAAAGAATAATCAATGTCCTAAAAGTTTAAGAGATTATGTTAAGTATCTATACCTTCATGTAGACTACTATTAATGATTACTGTCTACAATAGAATATTCCACAAATCCAGAACACTTTTCAGAAATAAAGGAAGACAAGTAACTGAAGAGATAACCAACATCCATGCTTTGGCCATTCCAAAATAATAAAAATGACAACACTACCAAAGTTAATTAATGGATTTTTGCTATTCCGACTAAACTAACAAAGAAATACTTTATGGAGTTGGGCCTATCAACAAAATTCATTTGGGGACACAAAAGATCTAGAATGCCAAATGCAATAATGGAAATATCAGGAAATAATACAACCAGACCAGTCTATAATATATAGCACCAAACATCAAACCATTTGCTAATGGTTAAAAAAAGACAAAAGTAGCCCAATGGAACATATTAAGTAAGGAAGAAAGAGAAGTAACAATTCAACATAATTGAGTGTTTGAAAAACTTGAAAAAAAAGAACTTCCTGTTTGAAAAGAATTGCTGGGAAAACTTCAAAGTAATCTGCCAGAAATTAGGTTCGGCCCAACACTTTAGACCAGTGGTTCCCAAACTTTTTTGGCCTACCGCCCCCTTTCCAAAAAAATATTACTTAGCGCCCCCTGTCACATACTATTACCACCCCCTTACAGTTATTCACCACCCCAAATGCACCTGTGACCATCACTGCTCCCCCTGGATCGCTGCAGCACCCACCAGGGGGCAGTGGCACCAACTTTGGGAATCACTGCTTTAGACTATATTCCACAATAAATTTTAAATGGACATGTGTCCTGAATATTAAAGGCAATTTTTTTAATAGAAGAAAAAAGAGAAAACTAAATATTTTTCACAGCTAAAGGTAGGGGGCAAATTCTCATCCAGAGAAGGGAAAATAATTACATAAAATATGGAAGTAATTTTCATTTAAGACGTAAAAAGCATTTGCCTAAACGAAATAATGCAAGCATATAAAGAGAAGATGTCATATTAGAGAAAAAATTCTTCATTATCTATTATCTGGCTAAAGGTCCAATATCCATTATGTAAAAATAACAGAAACATTTAAGACCAAAAGTAATTTTCCAATAGACAAACGGTTCAAGGTTATAAATAAACAGGTCTCAAAAGAGAAACTGCAAATATTTATAACCATATAAATGTTCCAAAGCACTAATAATAAGAGAGGAGATTGTATGCACATTATTTTTCTTTAACAAGTTTATAGCAGAATACAGTACTTACAAACTTTTTATTTCATAATAGGAAAAGTACAACCTTATTAAACTTGAAATAAAGTAGTAGAGAGAGAGGGAGGAAAACACAAAACACACAAAACAACCCTGAGGTTTCACCTCACAGCCAATAAATTGGCAAGAATGAGAAAAGATGGGAATAATCAATGTTTGAGAATCTGTGGAAAGAGGAGCACATTAATGCATTTTGGATGGAGCTGAAAATTAACACAATCATTTTGGGAAAAAAATTTGGAATTACACAAAGAAAGTGACTAAAATGACCATACTCTGACCCAGAGATTGCACTAACAGACATATATCCTAAGGAGTTCAGTCATTTTTTAAATGGTCACATATAAATCAAAATATTTACAGCAGCACTTTTTGTGGTAGCAAAGACCTGGAAATAAATTAGATGCCCATCAACTGAAGAACTGTTAAAGAAAATGTGGCATAAGAATATAATGGAATATTACTGTATTGTAAGAAACAATGAACATAATTGTGATAGAATACTACAGCGCCATAAGAAACAATGAGCAGATTATTTTTTAAACTTGAAAAGAACTACATGAGATAATGAAGTAAAATGAGTAGAACTAAGAGAACATTATTATATACAGCTACTGATTTAATATTTGAGGAATAATTTGTAAACACTCACTTCTAGATAATGAACTGAGAGGTGGAAACACAAAAAACATAATTTATAAGTTCTGCTGGATGATGCCTTTGATGGTATAGAAAATGAGGAAGGGGCTAAATAAAAAAATATTTTTTTTTTAAAATAGAGAGGTAAGAATGCTACAGATATGGAATACTACATGCACTTTCAAATGAGGTCATTGTACTTCTACTTTTACTTAACTCTTTTACTTTGTTACAACGCAACTCTCATAGAGTATGGTAATCTGTAAATGTTTGTAAACACAAAACATCAATAATTTTTTAAAAAAGAAACAATGCACATGATTACTACAAAGAAATATGGAAAGACATAAATACTGATGCAAAATGAAATAAGCACAACAAGAAAAACAATCTACAAAATGGCTACAACAATGTAAACAGAAAGTAAAACAACAAACAACCAAGACTAAATATTGTAAAATTATATTGACTGTTCCGGGTTAAGATGGCGGCAGAGTAAGAAGCAGCTCTAAACCTCTCCTGACCGAAACACACAAAACTCCTCAAGGGGACATAAAAACAAGTCCAGACGAACGGAGGAACCCCACAACAGGGCACAGCGTGGAAGGTACGTGGAATCGAGACATTTCCAAGCTAAAAAGGGCTCTCACTCAAGCGCGAGCTGAGCAACCGCCCCACCCCCACCCCCTCCACACTCACCTATAGCTCTGAACCCAGCTAAAAAGAAATAGAGCAAGTTTGGGGCACCCATCGAGTCATCAGCAGCTCCGGGACCTGTTCCTGAGAGCAGCAAGACTTAGGACCCCATTAAGTCAAGAACGCACGCGAAATCTGAGCGCGCGCGCTCGGGAGCGGACGCTGGGAGCGGAGCGCCGGCTGAGCAGAGGCGTGGGTGCTGGCTGAGCAGAGGCAAACACAACCAGGAACTAAAGCCTAAGTGGGGAACCAGTGCAGACAGGTATACGACTGTGGAAGTAGCTCCCTGAGACTTGTAAAGAAACCTCCTGCAGAGGTTCAAGCAAGGGAATCCACCAGGGGGCTTGACCTTGGAAAAAACTAGAACTCAGACCTCAGGACTGAGCGCGAGGATAAACCTGAGAAGCTGCTGGGCTAATGATGGCTAACCAGTTACAGGAAATTCAGAAGAGAAAGAATAATAACAAAAAAAAAGAAGTCTTTAACACTCGACAGCTTCTACACAGAGAAAATCCAGACAACCGAGCAAACAGAGGAGGAGAACAAACAACCATCCAGACCCTCCCCAAATAAGGAAAACTCCTCACAACCTATGGAAGAGTTCAAATCTGAGATTCTGAGGAAAATGGAAGAGATCTGGCAAGAAAATAACAGCTTAAAAGGTAGAATCTTGCAACTGGAAAGCGAGGCTCAGAAACCAAATGAACTGATAAGCAAATTGAACACAAGAAATGACCAGATTGAAAAGGAATACCAGAAGATTATGGCCGAAAACAAGAAGATTATGGCCGAAAACCAAAAGATTATGGCCGATTACCAGAAGATTATGGCCGAAAATCAATCCCTAAAGGCTAGAATTGAGCAAGTAGAAACTAATGATCTCTCAAGACAACAAGAACAAATAAAACAAAGCCAAAAGACTGAAAAAATAGAAGGAAACATGAAATATCTCAATGAGAGAGTGACAGACCAAGAAAACCGGTCTAGAAGAGACAATTTGAGAATAATTGGTCTTCCTGAAAAACCAGAAATTAATAAAAACCTGGACTCTATACTAACAGAAATAATTCAGCAAAATTGCCCTGAAGTCCTACAACAAGAGGGCAATATAGACATTGAAAGGATTCATAGAACACCTGCGGCATTTGATCAAGAAAGGAAAACACCAAGAAACATCATTGCAAAATTCAAGAGTTTCCAAGCAAAAGAAAAAATCTTACAAGAAGCCAGAAAGAAACAATACAAATATCAAGGAGCAACAATCAGGATCACACAGGATCTGGCAGCCTCAACACTAAAAGACCGCAAGGCGTGGAATACAATATTCAGAAAGGCAAGAGAGCTGGGCCTGCAACCACGGATCAACTACCCATCAAAATTGACTATATATTTCCAAGGGAAAGTATGGGCATTCAACAAAATTGAAGAATTCCAGGTATTTGCACAGAAAAGACCGGGGCTAAATGGAAAGTCTGATATCCAACCACAAAAATCGAGAGAAACCTGAAAAGGTAAATATGATACAGAGGGGAAAGAAAGAAAACTTATAATTTTTAAATTTGCCTTTTTAAGGGCCTCAGTGAGATCTAATTATCTGTATTCCT
>NC_058133.1:158372064-158385484 GCF_016433145.1 Gracilinanus agilis | reverse complement strand
GGGGGGGGGGGGGGGGGGGGGGGGGGGGGGGGGGGGGGGGTTGAAGGGGAAAGGGGAACATGAATCATGTAACCATGTTAAAAATGAATATTAATAAATGTTAAAAAAAAAAATAAAATAAAAAAAAATAAAAAAAAATAAAAAAGAAAGTAAAGTGAAAAAAAAAAAAAAATTATATTGACTAAGCCTGGTCCCTCCAAAAAGATACAAGAAGATATCTTCTACTATCTCTTTGCAGAGATGGGGAAATCAACGGTGTGGAAAACAATATAAAACATCAGACTTTTTTATCTGCTTTTTGGCATATGGAATTTTTACTTCTTTTTTCTCTTTCTTTTTCTTTTTTTAGGTATTTGGGTATTTGGGAGGGAGAGACATACGGTGGGAAATGTAAGTGATGCAAAAGCAAACTGGTACTGGCCAAAAAAATTAGAGAAAGGTGGAAGAAAGTTGATTAGCAGGATCCAAAAGCAACAAAACAAGTAGCCCTGTGTTTGATAAACCCAAGAACATAAAATCTTAGGGGAAGGACCCTTTGAGAACTACTAGGAAAATCAGAAAGCCATGTGTATTTTTCAGAGCAATTGTTTTGGAAGAATTCATAACCCAAAAAAGGGACAGAGATCACAAAGGATAAAATAGAATTATCTCATTATCTTTTGATTATGGGACCTGAAATTTTTTCATTGCAAGGAGCTCTCAAAAAGGAATTTCTTCAACTAATGAAGATCCTGCTCTAAAACTTACTGCTTAAGAAAGTTGTCTGAAACAATGAAAGGTTAACTGACTTGTCCAGGATAATGCAGTCTACACATGTCAAAGGTAGGACCTGAATCCAGGGATATAACATCTCAAAACTTTACCCATTTGCATAAATATTAGGTAATAAATAAATATACACCTCAAAAAAAGACAAACAGGCCAAATATCTTAGAAAAGGATAAGAGAATCGCTCACGTTTATATTTGGTCTCCAAATGTTACTGATTTCTAGTCCCTGGAGTATATGCTGCATTATCATCTGAAACTCTTCAGCAGTGCCTTCAACCAGCAACTGGTTAAACAATGTCACCATATAAGGTTCTACATCCTGATTTACCTGTATTCCAGGATCTGTGAACAGAGAAAGAACAATCAATCACTTGACAAGTTGATTCAAAAGGAAAACTATCATAACTTTCAAGTTCATATAAATTGGGGGTTTTTTCCTATCAGGAAAAAAAATGTTTTCTTCTCTAAAACTATTAATATATTCAAGATAAAACTAAACAAATTTATGAAGTGGTCAGGTGATCCCAAGGGATCCTTTTTTTTCTTTAAACCCTTACTTTCTGTCATAAAATCAATACTAAATATTGGTTCTAAGGCAGAAGAGAGGTGAGGACTAGGTAACAGGGATTAAGTGACTCATCCATAGTCACACAGCTAGGAAGTATCTAAGGTAGATCTGAATCCAGATCTTGACCTCCTATCTCCAACTCTGGTTCTCTATCCACTGAGCCACCTAGCTGCCTGGGATCCTTTTAATACCACCCATACTGCCCTTTCAGAGGTTCAGTCCCCTAATATTCTCATCTTCCTTCTCCATTAATCACTCATAACAATGTGAATTTAAGTGTCACTTCTCTATGGGACGGCTTTCATTTCAAACTTTATCTCTAGCTGACTTAGCTAGTTTCTAAGGTCTATGTTCATATGGTCCAGTATTCTGGAGCCACTCAAGACTCTTTTCCAAATGATGGCCCTCCAAAACTGTGCAGTGACCACATTTAAGTTCTACTCCAGGCTTTCCTCAAGACATGATTTCCAGACCTATCACCTTCCTTCCTGATCACACTCTTTTAGATACACATTCTAGTTTGTCAATATCCCACTTAAAATATGGTGCCTAGAACTAAATAAAATATTTCACATGTTATTTAAGTGGTAGACAGTGCATTAGAACAATAATCTCCCTTGATCTAGACATGCTAATGGAGTTAAAGATCACATTAGTTTTTTTCAGCACTGAATCAAGAATTTGCAGTATCAGTGAGTCCAGGGAATTATGAGGTTAAGGCTAAAAAATGGCAAGGATAAGGTTCTGTGTTTAACAAAGGGACAGAGGAAGCAGTACTTCAGATACTATTCTAACAGGCAATTCATTTCAGATCCCTATCACTGGCCTTAACAAATGACCAAATTTTAGCTCTATTAGAAGATGAATGTCTTTCCTAGAGTAACTGATATAAAAGGATACAGCAAAGAGATACCAAAACCTTTTAAATTAACTTACAACTGAACTGGAGATACAGAGAGGCTTTTGAAGACTGAGACAATACTAGTGCTATTCAGGCCATAACACTCAAACTCTGGCTTTGGTCCCAGACAGGTGGCTTCACTTTCTAGACTATTACATTCACTTGTTAATATAGTCCTGCCTTGAACTTGAAGCAAAGCCTTGTACCCATCAACAGATAAATCAGAAAAGATATGTCATTTCCTCACAAGCTATGAATTTGTCAAATGGAAAAGGCAATCTGTAGCTTTATTTTAAGAGCTATATTAGATTTAATGAATTGATCTGCCCCAACCTCTCCCTCAAAAGTTATAGACTCTAAGTAATGACACAAATACCAAAAAAGAGTTACTATTGATTCCTGTCTATGAGAAACGAATTTAGGGTTAGGGTTAGAAACGAATTTAGAAACAAATTTAGGTTTAGAAATGAATTTAGGGTTAGAGTTCCCAAGCAACAATTATTAGTTATAAAACTGCCTAAGTCCCTAAAGAACCTGGTGACTAAAATCCTTAAAAATTCCTTATGAGATTCCTTGATGCTATGACATGCTATTTTTTTAATAGCATAAAAACTCTAAAACAAAAACAAATGATAATACTAATGATAATACTGGAATATCCTATTTGATACTTCTACTTCAGGGATTCTTAATCTGGGGTTCATTACCTTTTAAAAAATATTTTCAAAACTACATTTCAAAAATTGGTTTCCTTTGTAATCCTATGCACTTCATTTATGCTAAATTTAAAGGCATTATTCTGAGAAAAGAGGGAAGTCATTCTCCAGGAATAATGTTAAAAAAGGTAATTGCCCAAATGATATCACAACAGAGTTTTGTGACTATTGTTAGACTATTGTTTTAAGTGATCAAAGTTTACACTTATATAGTTTTAAGGTTAACGAAACACTTGTCTCACAAGTACTTTACAAAGTAGATAATGCAAGCATTAACACATCACTTTTCCAGACAATGAAAATGAAGCTTAAGAGAGGCTAAGCCTGGCTCAGTCACATATCCAGTAAGTGTTAAACCCTTCAGTGGACTCGTGGTCTCTTGATAACAGCAAAAGGTTCTCTCTTTACAATGGTGTCTCTACAAAAAGGTCATTGATCAGGGTGAACTTATACAAAGTATGCCTATATTAAGAAAGATCCAACACAGACTAGTCTTTGCTCAGAAGAGTCTGAGGAAAGAAAGAATCACTATCACTAGGGAAACAGAACAACTAAATTGTTTCATCCAGTTTAATCATAGTGGATGAATGGCCAGTCATTAAGGTAACAAAGAGAGTAGAAGGTCCAAAACTGTATACTTAAATTCTAAACATTCAAGAGCCCCAGAAGCATTTTTTTTTTAATAATCACAGTATGTAACACAAAATTAGCTAAAGAAAAAAACATACCAGCAAGTACTCTTTTTATGGAATGAAATATGGAAATGAAAACTGTATCCTCGCTAGGATGCAACTCTGCAGTCAAGGAGAACAATGTTAAGAACTGCAAGGCTAACTTGAATGACTGGACGTTTGCTGCCAGACTAGGCAATTCTGTCAATATCTGAGAATAAACTTTCCTATACAAAGCAGTATGGGAAAGCAGTGAGCTATCTTTGGTTTCTGAACATGTTGCATCTCTATCCTTTGACTGGTGGCTCAGTTCAACTTCAAGGAGCGTAGTGATAGATGAAATGAAGACTGAAGGAAGGAGCCAATCTTTGGCACTGTTCTCAGAGCAATGCTGGATAAATACTCCAGTATAGAGAATGGCTTCCTGCAACAAATCAGGTAGCCTACTTGAGAACTTCTTCTGCTCAACATAACGACTCAAAATCTGGCACAATTTAGTTAAAGACACCAAAAGAAGTTGCCTGCTTGGGGAGTCTCGGTTTTCTAACCACTTTTCTGAAGTTGTTTCTGTGTATGTTGTGCTGCTTGAGAGAAATGATAAGATTTTCTCAAAATTGAGGACCAGGCTCAGCTTCAACTGGATGGTCACCTCGAAAAAATGTTCTAAGAAAGTCCCTACTACCTGGAGAAATTCCAACCAGGAAGGTGTGTCCACATCAATAACAAATCTCTTGCTTACATTAAACAATGAAGTCAATACAACCTCAAATATATCACTAACATACATTATCTTAAACATTAAACGGGCATTTTTGCCTCTTTGCAAATAATCAAGAAGTTGGTAACAAGTTATTAGAAATTTGAGACTCTGTGTTAAGGAGCAAGAGCTATCAGCTTTGGTGTTGGTTGCCGTAGAGAGTAACAGAAGAAAACAATGTACATGGTATGATGGCAAGAGAGAGTCCAGTTTTAAAACAGAAAAAAATCCCAATATATCCATGATTCTTTCAAGTTGGTCTCCATTCAAAATAATAGGGATATCTGCCTTTGCTAATGTTAGTAAGTTCTGAGCAACTTCTTCCTTTGATTCCAAAGGTTCAGGTCCATCTTTTTCAGATTTGATTTGCCACTGTGTTAGGATTACGTGATCCTTTTCAAAAAGCCAGGGTAGCTGTTGAGTTAGGAGTTTCTTGTCATTATGGTTGCCAGAAAACAGAATTTTAGTGCACCTCTCAATTACACAGCTCAAGAAAGCAGAGTGGAGGGACTGCATTTCTGGGAAAACAGGACTGTGAAACAAAGCTTGGGACACTTGTCCGACGGTGAGAGAGGATTCTTCATCTGCTGAATCAACATGGGCTTTAGTGGTGGGCAAAGTTCTAAGCAGTATGTTGGCTATATATGTCACATCATCTAAAGAGAGATAGGAAATAAGAATTGTAAGATTTGACACAATCAAGTGCCAGTGAGCAACTGGGTAAGAGGAAGCACTCAATGTCCCTATTTGGCGATTCCACATAGATATCTCCCCTCGTCTCATGCTTTTTTTGCCAGAACGGAGGATAAAGGTAGCATCATCCCTTAGAGTCTGGAGGTCTATTTCAGATTGGAAGCTCATTCGCATTAAGTTTCTTTTCATTTTCTGCATATATAGCAGTTCTAAGCAATACTTGCTAGTGAAATCAAAATGATCTGTAAGTTCTTGTACCTTTTCCCACTGTTCCATATTGAGACCTGCAAGGAATGAAGAGAGGCTCAGACTCTTGGTGGATGTGCCTGTAGCAGCCCCCACTACAGGGACATATTGCCTACAGTTCAAACTAAGCATGGTGTCGATTTCTGCCCATGTATAGGACAGAAGGAGTGCAGAATCCCTGACCTTCTCTAGCCACAGATCAAACTTTGAGGTCTGGACCTGGTAATTATTTAGAAGGTCAAGTATGGGTTGGATGATCTCTTGAAGCATTTTCTCCATCACCCGCTGAGTGCACTTGACAACAGGCAGTGGAGTGCCACCATCCAAACATTTCATGCTAAATAAGATACCATGAAGCAATAAACTCAGAGACAGCAACTTGAGGGCCATGTCAGAATCATCCTTCACATAAGGTAGTACTAATGCCTGGCACTTCTCTAGCAGAAGGGACCAAGTATCCAGGATCTGATTTGGAGGCAACTCCATGAGACAATCCCGAAGCACTATTGTCAGGTTCAAAGTCAAAACAGGTTGCCTCAGATGCTCAGCAGCTGGTCGACAGATCACGCCCAAAACTTCTTCAAACAACCGAGGCACCTGTCTGAGTTTAGCATAAGTCTGGAACAGTGCATTGATGAGGGCTTCCTGAGATTTCCTGGTTCGAGGCTCAGTTACTTCTGCATCAATCCAAGCTGAGGTGACTAGGTCATCCAGATCTGGCTCCACAATCAGATGGTTCAAGGAAATCAAAATCTTGAGACATCGGAACCAAGCTGGTACAGAGGCCTGTGAATGTTTTATCAGAAGCTCAGCAAGTTGACGGTAAAACTGGAACTGGATCTCTTTGTGCCGGATCCTGTCAGCAGCCACATTGTAGATATTGTTGTTAGCTACCAAATTCAGGAGTTGTTCAACGACCAAAAGTTCATTGGTCCAGTCTGAGAGAGAAAGAGCTTCTACCTGCTCTTCTGGCAGGCATGAAATCCTCAAGCAGGCAAAAAGCTTAGGGAGTAAATGGAAGCAGATAAGTTGATTTTCTTCCTTAGAGTAAGAGTCCAAAAAGAGTTTATATAGCAAGGACACTGAGTTAGCCACAACAGTTACATGGAGAGATGGTTCACAGGAGCCAACATCAACTAGTCTGTTGATCATGGTGTTGGTAGGTGTCAGGATAGTTTTAATAGTCTCTTTCTTTTTGTCCCTGCACTGCTCTTGCAATAGGAGCTCCTCTTTGTAAGAGGACAGCAATTCAGGCTGAAAGATCCCACCTTGAATGACCAACTCAATCTGATTCCGAACTTCCCTGCTCAGGTACTGCCGCACACGGCCTTGGTCACACTGTGCCCACGTACCAACAGAAAGCAAGTGCCTTAAGATAAGGCATGGCTGGAATAAGTGTCCAATCACTTCCCCAAACACACGGTTTGGATTGACCTGTTGACGCTGGATCAGGAGATAATGATTAAAGGCCAGGTGGAGGACTTCGAACAACTGGGATATAAAAGTTCCTTCTGGATATCGACATGCCAGCCAACACAGCTCATTCAGTAATTCCAGCATCAGCTCATGCTTGGCTGTGTAAATGATGGCAAAAGCAGGTATGGAGAGAATGCCCTGGCAGCAACTCAGCACAGCACACACATTTCTTTGAGCACCTGAAGCAGAAAACTCAGCTATTCTTTCATTTAGGATCTGAAAATGAGAGAAAAAGTAAAAATTTAAAAAAAAACAAAAACATTGGCACTGACCCCAGTGGAATGGAAACACAACATGAGGATAATGTGAAGGCATTCTGATGGCCACCTAAATCATTTTATACAGAGAAGACCTTTTCTTCAAAGTATTTTTAAGATCACATCTAAGCTAAGCATAACACTGTTGCTAAACCAAAGTCTAAAGCATAGGTACTTTTTTTATCATAATGCCCCAAAGCCACTCCAAGGAATTCCCACAAGCTAATTTATGTTTTTGATGTTAGCAAAACTACATCCAGTTTGGCCTTTGCTTCTTTTTTTTTTTTTTTTTTTTTTTTTGCTCTTTTCTTCTAGTGTCAGGATTTGATCCATTTTCCTTCTATCTTGAGCCTATGCAAGCAATGAAAAACTTTTTAGAGACTGCATGCCCTACCCTTCTGAGACACTGAGTGCCACCCCTACCCCATTCTCCCCAGCCACCTTATCCCAGACAGTGGAGAGAGAAAGGGAGGAGAGTGGTCCAAGCACTCAATTCAGGAGGGAATAAGAGCTTCCTTTGCACTGCTGGGCAGAGGACAGGAAAGCACAGTGGAAAGGGGGAAGGGAGCAGCTCTGCCCAAGTCCCTCTGCCTTTCTAGTAACTACTCTACTGGGGTAGGTGTACATGCCCATGGAGAGGTCTCTGTGTGCCACCTTTGTTACCCATGCCATAGGGTTTGCCTTCACGGGCCTATACTGTCCCATGCCCATCCACCCAGATTTTCCTAATTATTGGTCCTGCCCTTGACAGAGCATAATAACAGAAAGGACTTGGCTCTAGCTCTTAAACTTAATTTTTTATTTTCTATCTACTCTGTATGTTACATATAGATACTTATTTTTTACAAGTTGTTTCCTACTTTAGAATGAAAACTCCTTTTAAGAAAGGGCTGTTTTTCCACATCTGTTTCCCCAAAGCTTAGCTTAGCACAGTGTCTGACATTTTAAATACTTAAAATACTTAACCAGTGCTTATTGTTTAACTTTCAAACAGAAAATCATTTCACACTACTCTGAGAAGTAAGATATTAGCAGCTGACTGCTAGGGGAAATGCAAATCATTTATGAGATAACATGAATAAGTGAAATTACCTTGGCTAGTGAAAAATGAAGGTTGACTGTCTTGCCATTCTTGATGAGATTCTGTAATTTTCTGCTGTGCAGGATGTTATCTAGGTAGATCCAAAGTCTTTCAACAATGTCCTCCTTTAGTTCAAGTTTTTTCTTGTAATATGTAACTAGACTGTGTCTTGCCCAGTCAAGTAATACCTAAATTTGAAGGGAGTTAGTTTTGTGAAAAGAGCTCTATTTCACCAGAAAAAAAAATGATAATAATATGGAATATAACAAAATTTAAGAAATTTAAAGCTTTTTTTTTAAAGTGAACTTTTAGTTAAGTTCAAATTTATCTGTTAGAGAAAATCTACCTTTCATAACTCAACTTTGACAATGGGAACACCAAGAGATAATTACATACTTTATTTTCCTAAAAAATTAAGACTCATAAGAAAAAATTCCTTGGAGCTTTTTTCTCCTTCATTGAAAGCTTTGGAGGAAAATACTGCTGAAGCCCTTAAATTTTCCATCTTCAAATAACTTTTCATTTCAAATGCACAACAGTAGTTATAGGAAATTGTCATATTGCAAAGTAGACAAAACAAATTTTCCCTATAAAATCAAACTTATGATCAATGATACATGTAAAGCCCAGTGGAATTGTGTGTCGGCTAAGGGGGTTAGGGGGGTTTGAGGGAGAGGGAAAGAACATGAAATATTTAACTAAGGAAAATATTCAAAATAAAATTTTCATTAAAAATAGTTTTTGTACAAACAAAAACAAAACAAAATAAAATAAAATAAAATCAGACTTATTCGCCACTGACAAAAGCTGCAGAAACAGTGCTAATGAGGTTATAAATATCAAGAATAGGATGAATTGAGATAAGTATTGAGCCATTGCTGGCTCAGAGCACAGTTCTCTGTGTGTCCCTATTTGGCATCCATTTTATTTAAATGTTACTTGAGATATAGGAATGAGAGATCTATCATATGATGGCTATTGAGGGCCTATTATGAAACATTACTTAAGGCCAAGGGTTCTCAAAATATGGTTCATGGCACCAAAACCACTTTCATAATAATGCAGTACTAAGATGTTATTTGTCTATTATACACATCTCCCTTTTCCAATTATATATCTGTGTGAGGCCAGATTTTCTTCATATATTTCACCAAAGGAATATTGCAACAGATTGAATAAAGTACTAGATATAAAAATCCAACTGAGCAGATACTACATAAAATACATACTTCTGCCACTCCATACTAACCTTTCTGGTTTTAGAAAATAACTATTTTGTATAAAAAATGTCATTTATACTAACTTGGAATGGGTTTATTATTGTCATTTTAAATGAATTCTCATTTTAAAAAATTTATCAGTTTTAATTTCTAACAATGATAAACATCAATAGATGTAACCCACATCAAAATTCCTTGGGGTTTTCAAATAATTTTTAAGAATCCTGAGACCAAAAAGGCTGAGAACAACTGTTCAACAAGATCCAAAAGTGGAATCTCATTGGCAAACAGTAGATGCTCAATGAAAACTTGAAGGGGATTTAATCTATGACTAAATGTTAATCTGTGGTACTAATAAGCATAAGGGCATCAGTTCAAACCCAGTTTGGGCCAAAAAACTGTTTTGTTCTATAGCTTTAGGTTACACCTCCAGCTCTATTCACCTTACACCTCTGATCACAAGGGGAACCATGAGAGTGTAGCTACTTCATAGCAAAAACATCACCATTCCTAAAAAGTAACTCAATGAGTGTCCAAATGATAAGGAGTATCTACTCTGTTAATTGCAATATATTATTACTAACTAGAAGATATGATTCCTCACTTTAAGCAGTTTAAAGCCTCAAAAAATATAGCTAAGGAGCATAACTTTTTTTTCCTTGGTAAAACTATCTTTTGATATCTTTTTTGATATCTTTTCCAAGTTGTTACAAGCACTATAACCTCTTAACCTGAAGACCTTCAATTCAGTGTTTCCTAAGACTCTAATGATAAACATAACTTCCTAAATGCAGTGTATACAAACCAGAAGGAGAAATGCCTTTGTTCTAGACCAGTAATGGCAAACTTATGACGTGGGTGCCAAGAGCACTCTCTGTGGGCATACAGTTGCCCTCACCTGCTCCCCCACCCTCACCTCTCAGCCAGTTTGTTACTAGAAAGGCAGAGAGACTCAGGTGGAGCTACTCCCCTCCCCCTCTCCACTGTGCCTGATGACATTTTTTCCCATCCCCCACCCCTCGGCCCAGCAGCTCAATGGGAGCACACATGGGGTAAAGTGGGCAGCTCACAGGCAGTAGAGCTGGAGGGGAGCAGAGAGCTTGGGCCATTTCCCTCCTCCTCCTCTCAACACTCACTGAGGACATTCCTCACTTCACCTACCCCTCTGCCTAGCAGCCTAATGGGAGTGTTTCCACCCTCCCCTGTGGGGTGAGGGGGCAGGGCATGCCTGGCATTTGGTGTGGGGGAGGGACATGACACTTGGTAGGGTGGGGGGAAGGCACTCTGTCTCCACAAGGTTGTCATCACTGTTTTTGTTCAATGATCAACGCAAATATAGCAGATTGGGGAAAAAAATTAAAATTTTCTATCATAACAGATAATAACAACAACTAACATTTATATAGCATTTTAAGGTTTACAAAGTATATATATCATGCCTCTTGATCCTCACAACAACTTTGTGAGGTAGATGCTATTATTATTCTCATTTTACAAATGAAGAAACTTGGGCCCAAGGAGTTGCTAAGTCACTCGACTAAAGTCATAAAGCAATTAAGTATCTGATGCTATTCCATCTTCCACAACTACTCAACTTCTCCATGGCTCAGTTTCCACATGTTTACAATAAGTCACAATACCTAAAATAAGCTTATTCAAAAGGTTGCTGTGTGGCTAAACTGAGGTATGAGATATATCAATTTTGTAAACTGGAAAGTACTATACAAATAAGGTAATTTTATTATTATTATTAAAGAAATATAATGAATAGCCAAAAAAAAAAGTTCCTGAAAGAAATATCTTCTTCTCTATGTGACTTTAAGGAAATGTCTTCTCTGTCCAGTTTGTCTTCAACATAATTATCACAAGTGTCAACATGACAAAGTGGCTAAGAAATCTAGTAACTGAGTACAGAAGATCCAGGTTCAAAACCTCCCTTTGATGAGTACTGGCTATGATCCCTGGTAAGTCATCTACCTTTTCAATGTTCCAGGCAATTCTAAGACTATATTGCAAAAAAAGTGTTGATATGCAACAATTAAAAGTTAAGACATAACAAATTCTTGTTAAAGCACAGTCTTCCCGGGATTCAAACCCAGTCTCAGACACTAGTTGTGTGACCCTGGGCAAGTCACTTAACCTCAATTGTCTAGCCCTTTGAGCTGGGAACCTTATATTTATTCTAAGACAGAATGTAAGGGTTTAAAAGTAAAGGATAGTTCTCAGTTTAGACTTACTTGTTCTTTATTTGGAAGAAAGCACTGATGGGAAATCCATGCAAAGTGAGCCAATTTCAGTTTGTCTTCCCAAGCAGTTTTGCTACTTTTTAGTTTAAGAGATATACCAGAATAAATAGCAGCCATTATGACAGTACTGTCTGCAATAAGAAATGATAGGGAGAGAAAATGTTAGGATCAAACCTGACAAGTCTAAAAAGGCAAAAAAGACCATGTTATTAATTACCTCTACATGAAATAGTTTATCTAGGTTAATGTCTTCAGGAGGAAAAAAAAAGATTAAAATCATCCATGCTTTAACAAAGATAAACACTTTTAACAAAGCACTTAAATTCCTCAACTCCAGCAAATACGGCCAGAAATTTACTACACTATACAACGTGGACACACATAATCATTCTATTTTGTCGAGCCTCAAGATTTATTCTCCTTTACCAACTTCTCTTTTCCTCTAATCTCAGGGTTTAATTTACGTTCCTTCTTTCTACTTTGAGATAAACGCTGAATGAACTTACAGAAAATCTTTCATAAACCAACCTTCAGTCTTGTTTTTAAAATAAATTCATTCATTCACATTTCCTTTTTAGTTCAGAAGAAAGTTAAGTGATGAAATTCTGTACACATTCTCCATGAAAACGGGTATCTATTCGTTACATTCCAAAAAAGGAAAGATCTAATTGGGAAAGCAATTGTTTCATCAAAAGCAAAAACATTTCCAGTTGTTTACAGCTATCACTCAAAGCAAACTAACCAACTTTTTTTGTAAATTTACAAAAACATTTCCAATATTATTCAATTAGGCTGACTGGTTGCTTAAGATATTGGCCCCAGTGGGCCTTTAATAGAGATTACGGTTGGAGGGGAAGGAAGGGAGGAGAGGCAGAAATTAAGACGTGTCCGCGTATCGAAAAACATTGAGAGTCTAGGATACCAAGAGTATAGTTGGAATTCAATTAATGCTTTTTTGATGTAACTAATTTGAGTACTGCAAAGGGAGGAAGGGGTCAGGAAGGCTAGCTCCTAGGAGGACAGCGGCCTTTTCCAGACTCTTCACCCTAACGGGTCTACACTTACCCAGACGGCGTGTCCCGGGGACAGGGAACGAAGAAAGGCAGGCTAACCGACTGACCGAGCAAGCAGTCAGCTCGAGCAGGATCCCAAAGCTAGAAGTTCCGATTCCCACATTGCTAACCACGTGGGTAGATTCCCAGGGCCTCCGCCTACGTTCCTTCCGCCTAGACGCCGCCGGCCGGCTGGGGTGTGGGGGGAGTCACGCACGCCAGGCATTCCCAGCCAATCGCCGAGCCCGCTCGCCTATTGGTGGAGGGGGTTGCGCGTTAGAGGGTCTGAGCGGCCCAGCCCCGCCGGCCCGCTCCGTGTCAGTCAGTCATGGAGCGGTCGCCTCGAGCCGCAGTGGCGGCGGCTGGGAACAGGAGCTGGGGTCCGGGCTGAGTCGGCAGTCCGAGCGGGAACGTGTCGCAGAGGTGAAGGAGGCAGAGGCGGCGGGTTCCGGGTGGCTGCAGCGGCAGGAGGAGCCGGAGCCGCCTGGGATGTTCAGTGAGTGTAGGGCTGGCGAGCAGGCTGGCGGGCGGGAAGGAGGGGGGTCGCGAGCCTGAGCGCGCGCAGGCCGAGAGCGGGGCAGCGCTACCGCCGCCGCCGCCCGCCCGCCTCTCTCTGGAGCCGGCGCGCGGGGGTGAGGCCTAGCGTGGGGCACGCGCTGCGGCTACTGCTCCTGGCCGCGTGGGGGGTGGGGGAGGCAGCGGCGGCGGCCCCCGGAGCTCGACCAGCGCCAGGCAGCTGCTGGGACCCCGCACGCCGCCTGCGCCC
>NC_058133.1:158276809-158367380 GCF_016433145.1 Gracilinanus agilis | reverse complement strand
GGAGGCAGAGGCGGCGGGTTCCGGGTGGCTGCAGCGGCAGGAGGAGCCGGAGCCGCCTGGGATGTTCAGTGAGTGTAGGGCTGGCGAGCAGGCTGGCGGGCGGGAAGGAGGGGGGTCGCGAGCCTGAGCGCGCGCAGGCCGAGAGCGGGGCAGCGCTACCGCCGCCGCCGCCCGCCCGCCTCTCTCTGGAGCCGGCGCGCGGGGGTGAGGCCTAGCGTGGGGCACGCGCTGCGGCTACTGCTCCTGGCCGCGTGGGGGGTGGGGGAGGCAGCGGCGGCGGCCCCCGGAGCTCGACCAGCGCCAGGCAGCTGCTGGGACCCCGCACGCCGCCTGCGCCCGGCCTGGTTCGGAAGGAAAGGAGGGAGACGGTGCTCTGGCTGCCCATTCCTTCTCTCATCTGCCTGCCGCTGCCGCCTCCATCTCCTTTCCCGGTGGACACCGACATATCTTCCACGCCGGAGGAGCGGGAGGGACCACTGAGGGGGAATCCGGAGTCGTGATGGGGAAGAGGTTGATTAAAGGACAGCTCCCAAAAGGCGAACCTGGTGGAGCCTGCAATAAACTTTAAGAAAACATTTTCCCCCAGTTACATTTAACAAATTCAAGGTCAAACTGAATAGTCTTCAGTGTGAGTACAGGAGCAAACCTCTCACAAATGACACAAAGTAGAGCAATTAGATTTCTAGACATTTTGCTTCTTCTGGCAAAATGAAGTTCTATGTTATTGAGCAGATGCTGCTGCTCAAAAGTTGTAGGGGGATGTGACTCTCCATCAAGTATGTTAAAAAAAAAAAGATTTATTTTTTTCAGATAAAACATCCGTTAAAAGAGCGGATTGTGAGAATTGCTATCATTCTTAAAGTTAGCGGAAGTCAGTGCAGTAATGCTTTTTCCAGTTTGCTTCCTTTAACCAGTTGTAGTGTTGGTGTTATAAAGTTGATCTTCTAATTTGTATCCTGTGCCTATGACCTGAAGGGAACTCTCCTCTCCTCAGCATCCACATTAAGTTACTTAGACTTGTAAATTATAGAGTCTGACCTTAACATGATAACCCTGGTTGGGAATTTTAGTTGCGTTACAATGTTAATAGTATAATTTCCCCTAAGCTAGTTACCTTGCAGAGCTAGATGATACCAGTATAAGAGGTGAGTGGGTGGGGCCAGGGAGCTAATTAACGTAGAGTAGGGGATTAACCCAACTTCTTAGGAAAATGAAAATGTGGAGCCAACTTGACTGAAATTCATCAGATCAGATGGAACTTAAATCCAGTTCTATGATATTTCTTCCTTCCTAGACTGAATCCTGAAAGAGAACTCTTTTTAACAGGTTTTGTGTTCAGTTTTGATAGCCAGTAGAATGTAGCCTCCCCAGGATAGATTGCCTGCCTTTTCTATTTGTAATTTCAGTGGTTTACACATAGTAAACACATCATCAATGGTTTTTCATTCATACCTTCTATTTTGTATTTGTATCCTCAGCACTTAGCTCAATACCTGTCACATAACAGAAGCATGATAAAAGCTGGTTGACTAATAACCCAGTTAATATAATATTTGATTTTCAATTTGCCTCCCTCTATTAATCATTTATACTTTTTTAAATCTTTTTTTAGAATGTGGATAAGAACATAAACTTATTTTTCCCAAATTGAAGAATCTCACCACAATTAAATATGTGACTTTTGATCATTATGTTGCTTCTTTTCTCATAGTCATATTTTTCTCTTTGTTTCTCTGGGTTTTCCTGATATTACTTACTTGCTTTTGATTCTCCTATTTTTTTGAATGTTCCTCACATTTTGCTTGTTCTTCATTCAGGCTACACATAACCTTGAGTTTGCTTCTAGGTTCTGTCCTGGGCCCTACTCTTCCTCTGTACTGTTTCAAGTTACCTCCTCAGCTCAGTTCAGTTATCATCTCTAAGCACATGATTTCAGATCTGTATTTCCTGCTATAGTTTCTCATCTGAGTTTTGAGTATCCACCTAGATGCCACCTTCCTGGCATCTCAAGATCCAGACAGAACTTCTTATCTTTTCCCCAAAACTCTCCCCTCTTCATACTTATTACTTTTGAAGATACCATCATTCCCTCAACATCAGTATTTACCTCTACTCTACTGATAATACAATCAGTCGCTAAATCTCGTCATTTCTAACTTTGTGATATCATTCCTCTGTGTTCCCTACTTTCTACTTTCTCAGCCACTACCCTACTTCAAAACCTCATAACCTCTTGCCTAGACTATATTAATAACCTTCTCATTGCTTTGTCTTGTACCTCTTCCCACTCAGGTTCATTCACCATATGTTTGCCAAAAGGATTTTCCTAAGACATAGGTCTGACCATGTCATTCCTTCTTCACTAAGCCTTGATAGTTCCTTTCAACCTCCAGGATCAAATATTAAGTCTTAGGTTTGACATTTAAGGATCTTCATAATTGGCCCCTTCATACTATTTATTTCAGTACTAATCCTTACTTCCCTCTATTCACTCTATGGGTCAGTGATATCACCTACTTGCTATTTCTTGCCCATGATGATTTTTCCCTGACTCCCCATTCCTGGAATGTTCTCCCTCTTCACCTCCACCTTTTAACATCTCTTTCAGAATTCAACTCAAATGCTGCCTTCTGCAGGAGGCCTTCCCAGGCCCTCATGACCCACCCCAACCCCCCAGCCACTTGAGCCTTTTCCTTTAAAGTTACCTCCCTTGTGCTCTGTATGTATTATATGTGTATGTAATAATTTACTTATTGTCTCCCCCCCATTAATGTGTATGTTTCTTAAGGGTAGGGACTATGCTTTTACTTTTGCCTTGATTGTATCCCAATGCTTAACCCAATATCTGGTATATAATAAGTCCTCACATATAGAGACTCAAAAGTTTGTTTTTGTGATTTTTTTTCCTTCTATTTATTTTTGTAGATAATGCCACCACCATCTTGATCCTCCACAACTTGACACCTTATAGTCACCTTTGATTATTTCCCTTTTTTCAGCTTACCTGTCTAACCATTTGGCAAATCCTTTCCACTTAGCAGTCTGCCTAATCTATCCCCTACTTTCTACCCTCACTCCAACAACTCTAGTTCTCACCTAAATTATTGGCTCCTAATCAATCTCTTTTCTCCCACTCAATCTGCCTTTCATTCCACTTCCCTGAGAGATTGTGGAATCTCAAAGCTAAAAAAAACCTTAGAGATTATGTAGTCCAATAGATGAGGAAAGCTTAACCCTAATCACATCACTATTCTGCACCCAACTCCATTGCCTTCCAACAGTAAAATATAAACTTCTTGTCTTTCAGCATCCTCCACGTTCTGCCCTGTGTAGCTTTAGCTTATACTGTTTCAAGACACTGTAGACAAAGACAAAAGAAAAAAAAGAAACAGCCCCTGCCTCAAGGAACTAGCATTCTATATATCAGTGTCTTTAAATATTTAGTAAGCACCTGCCAGGCACTGTACTAAGGATACAAAAGGAGACAAAAGATAGCGCCTACCCTCAAGAAGCATCATCTAATGGGGGAGACAGCCTGAAAATAAACAGATTCAAAACAAGGTATATGTCCCGTAAATAGGAAGTAATAACAGAGGGAAGGCAGTAGAATTGAGAGGAGTTGGGGAAGATTTCCTATAGAAGGCAAAATTGGAGTTGAGCCTTAAAGGAAGCCAAGGGAGGTCAGAAGTTGGAGAGGCTGCATTCCTGTTATGAGGGATAGCTAAAGAGAATGGCCAGAGCTGAAAGACAGATTGATTAGTTCTTGGAACAACCAGGAGGCCAGTGTCACTGGATCAAAGGATCATAGACTATGGTGGGGGGAGGAGGGGGAAGAATAAAGTAGAAGATTGAAAAGGTGATAGCTATGTTTTGAAGGCTTCAATGCCAAACAAATCATTTTGTATTTGATCCTGGAGGAAATAGGAAGCCACTGGGCTTTATTGAGTCTGAGTATGACATGATTGGACTCACCTTTTAGGAAAATCATTTTAGTGGGAGAATGAAGGATGGGTTGGAATAGGGAAAAACTTGAGGCAGGCCAACCCACTGGCATGAGGCTATTGCAATAATTCAGGAGTCAAGTGATGAGGGTCTGCACTAGAGTGATGGCAATATGAGAAGGGAGCATATTCAAGAAATGTTGCAAAGTAAAAAACAGGTATGCAGATAAGTAAACAAAATATATACAAAGTAATTTTTTGTGAGGGATTCCCCCTGATAACATGGAGATTAAAATCAAGAGGCATTTGAAGTGAAACCTGAGAAAACCTAGTGTGTGAAAAGAAAACATCAATATGAAAACATTGTTCCAGACTTGGGGAGAAAACTGTGCAAATCTTTTCCCAGTTCCATTGCCTTTGCTTATATTATCCATAATACTTTGAAACTTCTTTAGTCAAACCTTTCTCACTTTTTCTAAAGAACTAAATCAGATACCACTTCTTGAATGAAGCCTTCTGTAATCTACCCCATTCACCTCAAGTGAAAATCATTCTTCTCAAATATCTTTATCATATATATTCCTATGACTTGTGTTAATAGGTTGATACATTGTTGTAACAATAGATACCTCTCAACAAACAGCACAAAGTACTTTGTCCAAAAATATTTACATAAAGCCACTAATAATTGATCACTTGTAACTAATAGCACATGTCACTTTCTCCTTTTGAATTGTTAACATAATGGGAAAATGTGTCTCTTTTGAGCCTCTTTAAATTCCTTGTGTCATTTTGTCTCTATTTTCCCTTCTCTTAGGTAAATTCTCATTAACTGGCATGGGACTTGCCCAAGCTCCTGCCCTAGCAGGCAAGGGCAACAGCTCTTCAGAAAGGATCACTTGTTTAATCAAGAACTGGCTATAATTCTCTTTTCTCCCTCTTCTCCCTCCTCATTAAAAGTTCCTTGGGAGTAAGACTATTGTCTCTATCTATATACCCCCTATGTCTGGCACAATGCCTTTCATACATTAGACTGTTAATGGATTTTTGAATTTTTAGATTTTTATAGGGTTTTTTAAAACTGGATAATGTGTTAGAGCTCTTAAAGCCACCTGTGTGCAAAGCCCTTTATGTAGCCTTTATTTTGATGTTTAATGATAAGGTTAATAGATAAAATAGGGAACTCAAATTATATTGAATTTTAGCTTAACTATTTGAAATAAGTTGCTTCCCCTCTCCTCCAGCCCCCAACAAATGATTAGAAAACAAATCTATTCTCCAACAACAAACAAATTCTCCAACCCTTGATCCCATAATAAAACTCCCAATTTTTGAAAGAATCATTTATTTTCTGACAGTAATGGATTTATGCTAGGCCATAAACACTTTTACCCTGTGGTCTTTCTAATCAACCACTGCATTTGTAAGATAACAAAGGTTAAGGATATGGTCTATGACTACAGAAGAAAAGAAAGGTAATATGGCACAAAGAATCATACATAGGATCTCAGGCTTACCACCGTACTCAAAATGAGCTTACTGACATAATTTGACTTGATTCTAACTTTTTAGATGAATTAAAGTTATTGCTACCTGATTTCACTTCTATGAAATTGTAACTCACCCATGGGGGAGCATTTGGGTTAGTCTGTAGTTTGAGTTAGCAATTCTTTTTGGAATAGCTTCCACTGAAGTCATGCTTCAGTGCCTCATTGTGGTGTAGAAATGGTTCTTCTGGGTTCCTGAAGACCATACCAGAAGAGTTCAATCTCAGAATCAAAAGGGACAAGGGCCTTAGAAACCATCTACTATAACCTATATACAAACAAGCATCCCTTTAATATAGCATACCACAGATACTCAAAAGAGGTAAGACTAAGTTGTAGAGTCATTGTGATCTGTGTTAATGGGAATAGGACATAGACAAAACTCGTAGGTCTGTGAGGTGGTTATCTAGATACCCATTTTTTCTATTAACTTGGATATTTTCAATTTGTGTAGATAATCTTCCATTTTTGTTAAATTCTGTTTTGATGACATAA
This sequence comes from Gracilinanus agilis, assembly GCF_016433145.1. NCBI lineage: Eukaryota > Metazoa > Chordata > Mammalia > Didelphimorphia > Didelphidae > Gracilinanus > Gracilinanus agilis. The sequence continues at coordinate 158,361,397 of NC_058133.1, read as the reverse complement.
TTGTATATAGTGGGTTCTGATAATTCTTATTACTTCTCATTGTGATTTTACTATGTTTGAACTATTTTTCTGGAATGCTCAAAAGAATATATGATTTGTAGATCTCGTTGATAGAGATAATCATTTCAAAGATGCAAAGAGAGCAGGAATGGCTGGATTGTATTCTTTGTAACTCGTGTCTATGTCTTCTCATAAGTTCACCACAGGGGGTTCACCCAGTAAGAGAGCCTTCCTTATTTTTCAACATCATGTGAATACCCCTGGCACTGTCTCCAGCAATTATCGCTTCCTCTCACCACATAATAAGCCCATTTCCTTAATATATTTCTTTGATTGTATCCTTTACTCCAGTTTTTCACAGTTCCTTATTTGTTGTATTACCACTTGCTTACACTCACCCTGAACCTGTCCTTTACTTTCTGTATGATACTCATTGTGAATTTTTCAGAGACTAAAATGTTATATGATTTGCAGTCATGTATTAGCAGTAGAATATTGATGTATTTTTAAAAAATAGGTCTTCCACTTCCACTTCTTTACAGAGATAGGTGTGGAACACTGCAGATAATATACTTTTTTTTTATATTTTGATTAGTTTTGATGAACTTTTTTCTACTCTTTACTTGTTATAAAGGATGGTTCTTTGTTAGAAATAGGGGGAAGAACTGGGGAATGTAGATGATATAAAAGCAAAAGATAAATTTTTTAAAAAATTATTTTTAAAAAAGGCCTTCATTTAAGGGAAAGGTTGGATGTCATTAACAGAATTCTGCAATTTTCTCTAGGTAATGTGGCCTGTATTCTTAGTTCTGGACACAACACAATTTACATTTTCAGTTTTTGCCCAAGATAAAAAGATAAATATTATAGATTAGTCATCTAACTGTGTACCATAGTCTATGGAATAGGCATTTTTTTACCCTCTTGGTTTTTCCTATGTGGCTTGTTAGGACAAACTCTGAGTTATGGATCTTGTCCAGGAGGCTCAGCAGAGTTTTAGGACTTGCTCTAACTAGCACAATGTCATCTGAAGGACTTCATCTTTAGAAAATCCCTTTTCAACTTTGACTCTTCACTGAAGCTCCCACATGACACTAGCAAACACCTTTGGCAAGCAAGCTTCCTTTTTTATGCCTTACTTGATGGTAATCAGAATGGCATTAAACAAGGTTATATCTTCCATTGAATCTTGAAATTTTGACTTGCCTAACCTTTTGGAATAAAACCTTTAAGGTTTCATCTTTACTGAAGCAAAAGTTTTTTAGTCGACAGAAAGTGGAATCTTGTATTCTCTATAGCCTTTGGTCAGTTGTGTAATGGTAAAGATGTGGTTTACTGTGAAATATCACTTGCAAAAGCCTGCTTATTTTTTATTAATACTCTTATCAAAGATGTTTGCTTCAGAATCTGCCTGTAGATACTTCCTTTGTCTCTTCACATCAGTGATTCAGTTTGAGCTCCTTTACTCCACCTGGAGAGACAGGCACTTATTCTCCCCACTTCCTTAAAGGAAAGAGAGCACCTGGAAGTCAAGGGCGCCTTAAAGCCTTGATGTACAGAATTAACCTAAGAATATAGGTTTTCTAAAAGGACATAAAGAACCCATACACTCCAGAAAATAATACAAAGACATTTTTCAGAACTTTTAAGTAGAGGCTGCAAAATAATAATATAGACAACTCAGTATTTTGGCAGAAAGAACTAGAAGAAGAAAAACTTCTGTTTCTGAGGAAAAGAGAACTGGGAAAGCAGACAGGATTATTCTAGTCAGGGATCCAAACCCCTTCTCATGTTCCTACAATCCCATTCCCCCCAGTAAAAAGAGAGTCGGTGTCTATGCAAGAATGAAGGAATGACAAACCCGGCCTCAGCCACTTCCCAGCTATGTGACCCTGGGCAAGTCATTTGACCCCCATTGCCCACCCTTACCAATCTTCCACCTATGAGACAATACACCGAAGTACAAGGGTTTAAAAAAAAAAAAAAGAATGAAGGAATGAGGAAGAAAATCAGAGAGTTAGGTTCCTAGGAACCAAAAAACCAAAAGTTTAAGATAGAAAAAGTAAAAATAAATAGATCCCAGGTTAATAAACCAATTAAAAGACCCAGAAGGACAGAATGAAAATGAATTAAAATGTAGAAAGAATCAAAACAAGAGAAAGAAGACTTCTTTTATTTATTTTTTAAACCCTTACCTTCATTCTAAGGCAGAAGAGTGGTAAGGGCTAGGCAAACAGGGGTTAAGCAACTTGCCCAAGGTCATACAGCTAGGAAGTGTTTCAGGCCAGATTTGAACCAAGACCTCCCATCTCTGGACCTGGTTCTCAATCCACTGAGCCACCTAGCTGCTCCAGAGAAGACTTCTTTTAAAAGAAAGCATTAGTAAGAAAATTTGATTGAAAATCATAGCTCTGAATGCAGAATTTTAAAATGAACAGCAGGAAAGAAAAATTGAAAACATGATGATTTGAAACTCAAGGACAGAATATAAAATTTGGGGACAAAAAAATGCTAAAGCAGAAGGAAATTTTCCAGAAAAAAAGGTAAAGGGCAACATTTTGAAAAGAAAACATGAGTTCTATGTAAGTCAAAGCAATTCACCTTAAAGACTTAATGTGCAGAATTAACCTAAGCACCATAGAACTTCTAGAAGAACATTAAAAGAACTTGTACACTGCAGAAAATAATACAAATAAAACTTTCAGAACTTTTAAATAGCACCAGCAAAATGATGACTTTTGGATCCATAGAATCCGACAGAAGAAAAACTCAATTCTTGAAACTAAATGTAGTGGTTAGGTTTGAAAATCCCAATAATATAAGAGGATTTATAAGGAGGAAGACTTTTTAAATGTGAAAGAACTCAAATTTGGTTAACTCAGTATTGTTCCATAGTTGTGAGAAATCAAAGAAAGAAATGAATAGCCTAGAAAATGACTCATACTGCAACCCATAATAATATAACCTTTAAAATTAAGCCTAATCATCTATTTAAAATAATGGCCCTTTAACTTAAAAAAAGCTTTGGAATTATTCTGTGAAAATAAACCCAGAGGTAAGCAGAATATTCAGATTGCACACATCCTCCAAACAGAAATAAGAGAAAGGCAAGTTATTGGTCAAGTAATTCAATTAATTTTATCATATTTGGAGATTATTTTTTAAGAGACCAGAATGAGGAGTAAAAGAATAAAGAATGTTCATCAATTAACAAAAAATATCTATGAGACTAAAGAATCAGGAGTAGGGAAGGGGGAAAATGGAACTATATGGACTAAATTCTATGCCTTTTGCAAAAGGAATAAATCAGGAGGAAATTACATATTTGAGGAAGGGGAAACTGGAGTTGCACCCGTGTAGGTACACACCAAGTTCACAGGTAAATAGTGAAGAAATAATCATTTCTTTAATCTTTCAACTAGTGTAGGACAATTGGATTAAAACAGTAAAAGGAATGAGTTGGAATGAGGGAGGGGAAGAGAGTGCCCCCAAACTGTACCCTTTTAGAAGAGAACAAAAACTTATAATGAGTTTCATCTGGGGGAAAATAGGCATGCTAAGAGATTTCATCCCACCTGGCAACAGGCATTATGAGTCTCCAAGAGCAACCAGTAGGGAGAATATAACCAGAGAAAGGATAATCTGGTCCTAATAGTGAAGTGACCATTTTAAGGGTAAGAGTCACTGCTGTAACTTATGAGTCAAAATGATTCTTATCATATCACATTATTTCCTTCATGAACTAATATTTCTAAGAGTAGAATGTAAGAGAGAGAGGGAGAGGGAAAAAGAGAGGGAGAGAGAGGTGGAATAGAGGGAGTTCAAACTTGATACTTCAGAAGTTATACCTTCAGGTGGGACACAATAGAAAAAAGAACAAATACATGAATAGTTTAGCCAATGCAAGTGATTAGCATTCAGGATAAAGTAGAATGGAAAAGAAGTAAGGAAAATAAAGCAAAAAAGCTTCTTAGAAAAGGATATAGCAAAAGAATAGTACTTAAAATGAGAAGAGAAAGGGAAGGCTTCAAACCTCAAACTTAAATGAATCAAAAAGAAGATTAAAGGGGGGAATAGATAACAGGAAAAATAACAATTAAAACAAATTCAAGTAACTTGGGATGAGACAGAACATTAGGAAAACCTTTGAAAATAGAGTAGCATCTAAAGATTGGGAGCAAAAGTAGTTCCAGGGAAACAGTATTAACTTAAGAGAAAAGCATGATATTTTTAAAAAGCAAAGAAAAATAAATGAAATAAAACATGAATTTATTAATCTCAGCCTCAAATATTTTATTGGATTAAACAAGTCAACAAAATAAGCATTAAAGAATTAAGGAGGAAAAAAAACCCAGCAAGCTGCTATATTTAAAAAATACAAAAAGAAATGAAAATTTAACTTTTAACTGAATATACTTTGCATCAAGTAAATAAAAAAGGAGGAAGTGGCTTAAGTTAACTGATGCAGTGATGTAAGGAGAATTGGGGGAAACAACTTACACAGTAACTTTAGCAATATAAATGGAAAGGGGGGGAGAAACAATGTAAAAAAATACTGCCACCACTATTCCGCATTTATTACAACAGTAATAAGGAATTTAGGAAGAGGGAACGATTTAGGTTGGAAAACTAATGAGTTGAATTAAAATTTCTTTGAGGCATAGAGTTCCAGAAATCTGGTAGGCAGTTGGAAATGCAAGAATGGAGGTCCGAGAGAGAGGTTAGGAAAGGATAAGAAGATTATGAAAGTCATCTGCATAAGGTTGATAATTGAAACCATGAAAGCTGATGAGACCAACAAGTAAAACACCATATAGGAGAAGAGGGCCCAGTATTAAGAGATACCCTCAACCTTTGGACATGACCTAGATGTAGGCTCAGCAAAGGATTCAGAAAAGGAGCAGTCAAAACGGAGTAGGAAGGAGTAGCTAGGTAGCAAAGTGGATATAGAGACAGGCCTGGAGATGAAAGGTCTTAGGTTCAAATATGGCCCCAAACATTTCCTAGCTGTATCTCTGGGCAAGGCATTTAACCTCAATTGCCTATCTCTTGCCACTCTTCTGTCTTAGAATTGATACAAAGACAGAAGGTAAAGGTGAAGGGAAGGAAGGAAGGATTGATGGATTGATTGAGAAAAGGCCATTAGAAGAGATCATTATTACCTTTGGAGAGAACAGTTTTAGTTGAATACTGTAGATCAGGGGTCGGCAACCTTTTTGGCCGTGAGAGCCATAAACGCCACATTTTTTTAAATGTAATTTCATGAGAGCCATACAGTGCTCACAGTGCGCACTCCTGTAACAGCACCTGAAAAAAAATTGACTTTATGGCTCCTGCAGAAAGAGCCATATCTGGCCCTCAAAAGAGCCAGATAAGGCTTGAGAGCCATACGTTGCTGACCCCTGCTGTAGATGGAAGTCAGAGTAAGAGCAAAGATAAGTGGAAACATCAATTGGAAATGGTGTTCTCAAGGAGTTAAGCCAAAAAAGAGAGAAAAGATATGGAATGATAATTATTAGGGATAGGTATATCAAGTGAGGGATTTCTGAGGAGAGAGGAAGAGAATTGGGCATGTTCGAAGGCAGTGGGGAAGCAGCCAGTAAAGAGGAAATGATTGATTAGTGAGACCAGGGAAGGGAGAGGGAGGGGGGATGATAGGGCAATCTGCTAAAGAAGATTGTGGGCACACACAATGTTTGCATACCCCCACTCATTTTTTTTAAAGTGATTTGCATAAGTACATGGTAGGAAGGCAAGACAAGATGACAACAGTTCATGTGAAAAAAATCTAGGATTATTTTTGGATTCCAAACACTATCAAGAATCAAGAAGATAGCAATGAGCTACAAAAGCTAAGGTGATTATTTTACTTTTATTAATAGAAACATAGTAAGGTTATGGTCCCAGTGGTATTTTTGGCATGGTCAGTTTGCATTTGGGATATTGTGTTCAGATATTGGTACCACATTTTAGATCATTGTTTAACTGGACTATTTCCAGAAGAGAATGAAGGATCAGGCATTTATTAAGCATCTTCTTTATGTCAGGAACTGTGATAAGCTTTTTACAGATTTTATCTCATTTAATTCTCTCATCAACCCTGAGAGATAGGTCTTCTTGTATTTGCTGTTCAGTCATTTCAGTCATGTCCAACTCTTTATGACTCTGTGTGGGGTTTTCTTGGCAAAGATACTAGAGTAGTTTGCCATTCCTTTCCTAGCTCATTTTATAGATGAGGAAACTGAGGCAAACAGGATTAAGTGACTTGCCCAGGGTCACACAGCTGAAAAGTGTCTGAAGTTGTATTTTAACTCAGAAAGATGGGTCTTCCTGACTGCAGATCTGGCTTCTGTCCACTGCACCACCTAGCGGTTCTTATGATCTCCATTTTACAGTTGTAAGGTGTTCTTACATAAGGTGTTCTTATGATCCACATTTTACAGTTGAGGAAACTTGGAATGGTCAAAAGGTTAAGCAACCTGTCTGGGTTCACAGAGCTATTAAGAGTCTTGAGATAGATTTGTACTCAGGTCTTCCAGATTCCAGGCCTAGTGCTCTATCAACTGTGCTACCAACTGCCTCTAAGATGACCAGAGGGGTGAGGGAACTTGAAGCCATGCCATGAAATAATTCATTAAAGAAACAATGGTTAGTCTGAAGAAAGGAAAATTTATCGTATTGTGATAGTTACCTTCACATATTTGTATATTTGTTAAGTAGGAGAGGGATTAGATTTGTTTGCTTGCCTCCAAAGGACAGAATTGGGAACAATGGGTAGAAGTTGTAGAGGACTAGATTTTAACTCCAAATAAGGAGCCTAATATGGTGTTGTGCTTTTTTTAACTACCAAGTTTAAAGCTGTGTAAAAAAGAAAAATCTCATTGGAGGTTTTCAAGTAAATACTAATTATCAAGAATAGGGGTGGTAGATGAAAATCCTATTCCATACAGGGATGGACTAGGTGACTTCTGAGGTTCCTCCCAATTCATATTCTGAAACCTTCATCCCACCTATATCTAGCACTCACCATACTCCTTTGAGTGAATTTATGCATCTTCCATCCCCTCGCCTCTTCTGCTAGGGTACACTAATGTTTATTATTCTAAATCAAGTTTGAGACTAGACCTGAATTAGAAGCAGACACCTGTAAAAATTTTAAGCAAAACTTAGGTGGTGGATGAAAGAGGTACAGGCTTCAAAGTATTTGGTAAGAGGCAGCTATGTAGCACAGTGGATAGAGAATCAGACCTAGAGATAGTAGGTCCTTGGGTTCAAAACTGACCTCAGACAGTTTCTAACTGTGTGGTCCTGGGCAAGTCACTTAGCTCTAGTTGTCTAGCCCTTACCACTTTTTGGTCTTAGAATTCATACAGAGTATCAATTCTAAGACAGAAGGTAAGGGAGAAAGAAAGGAAGGAAAAGAAAAGTAAGTACTTGGTACCAGAATGTTTTAAGGTTAGTCTGGATGTATACCTTTCAGAAAAAAAGCCTAAGAGGTCTTGGTAGCAGACTGAGAGATTTGGAATTATGCCTAACTAGGAAGCTGCAGGGCTCTTTTCATCTGACTAGTTCTTGTGGTGGAAGAAAAACCATCTCTGGAGTCAGACCTAGGTTCAAATCCCAGCTCCAGTGCTTACTATACCTATGTGGTATAGTAACTACTTGCGTTGGTCTGAGATATCTTCTACCTCTAGTTGTGATTTCATGAACCAGTCATCATAATTCTCCATAAGTGAATTCTGAGAGCCAGGATTTTCCAGCAATAGCACAAAGATCTTCTGGTTCATCTGGAAGAGGTCCTCCAATGTTATTTATCCCTGCTACTGAATAACTACTTCCTTTTCTTCTACCCCCTCCCTTACCAGGATTCCCAGAAAGAGAGGGAAGGAGGAAGTATATAGCATCTACTTCATTTTCTATATTCAGGGTCTTGACTATTAATCTTACTTCCCCCTCTGCAAGACTTTAAAAATATGAAGAGTATCTCCTCACAAAAAGATTAAATGTCTTTTTTTATGATGATTATGCTCACTTAGTAAAAGTATGTGTATTTTAAATTCAGCTATTATTAACTATAAATTTGCTCTGGGACTTCTCTTCACCTCTATCTAAATGATATGTGCCAAATATACTTGTCACTGTCCAATAATTAGATGTGGAAAACATTTTGCAAGATTGCTTTTTCTAAGCCTAATTCCAAAATTTGCTAGTGTTAATTTTTTTACATAAATAATACCTAATAATGAAAGAGGAAAAAGGATAATCCAGCATTGTTTTCAGAGTCTTTGTAAGGTTGGTTGTCTTTTCCTTATGATTTGAAATAGATATATTTGCTAGTCTGCCAAATTACTGACTTTTTCCCTTGCTCAAGTCTGAGGATTCAGTTTTTATGTCTTCTAGGAGTTGTTTTTTTTTTTCCCTTTATAACCTCCTGTCTAGTTTTACGTTTTTAGTAAATTTTTTTGTGTGTGTATGATTTGAGTGCTAATTAGAATCTGTTCCTGTCAGGAGAAGTAAAAAGATCTAAAATTCAAACCAGTTATTCCTTGTTAATAGTTCTAATAAAAACTTTGATGGGGAAGATTGAAATTATTGCCTAATTGTAGATATTGCCTAAGGATGAATGTTTTGGATTTATATGTTATCCATAGTCTTCATAATTGATATTGGCAATATTATTTTTTAAAGGTTAAAATGGAGATTCACACATATATGGTTTATTACTTTTTTTCTCCTTTTGGAGGTCATGAAACGAGTACGCACAGAACAGATTCAGATGGCAGTATCCTGCTACCTCAAACGACGCCAATATGTAGATTCAGAAGGCCCTCTAAAACAAGGATTGCGGTTGTCTCAGACTCCTGAAGAGATGGCAGCTAATCTCACAGGTAATAAATATTCTAATGGTCCAGTCTGGCTACTTTTTCCATCTTCGTTCTCTTTAGTGCCATTTGAACCTCTCCTATATAAACATTTGGAGCTGTGATGTTATAGTATAAGTGTGGTGTTTCCCCTGCCCTGTTTGTTAAAGTAACTTTTATAGATCTTTTCCATTTTTTCTTCTGTTAATCATTGTTCCATTTCTACACTTAACTGCCCCGGATAACTTTGCTTGATTGGATCTCTTCCCAAGTTTCTTTAAATTGATTATATCTTATACTACTTTTCTCCAATTTATGAAATGACACATTAGACTGAGTTTCTTGAGAGCAGTGGATTTTTTTTAATCCTCAGCACTTAGCACAATTCCTCACACATAGTAAGCCCTTAATAAATACTTGTTGATTTAATTGTCCATCATCTATCTATTCAGCACATAATAGGAGCTTATTAAATGCTTGTTGACTTCATTATCCATCATCTGTTCCAGAGTCATGTTGCATTTGACCACCATCTCCTACCGCTTAACAGATAAGCTAAATATTTGCTGATTAAGGTACTTTCTAGCTGATTTGGTCTTCTGGTTGTGGCAATAACTTTACATTGGTTAAACTTTTGTATGAAGTTATTATAATTAGTGTGATTCTCATTTCAGTTGTTCATTTCCCAGTTTTTGTTGTCAATTGTTTGTCTAAATAGTTCAAGATTGAGTTGTTTCAGTTGTATGCCATGTCTTTCTCTCATTATTCTCACAAAGCACTCCTCTGATGCTTTATTGTGGGTTGGAATAAACCTGAATTCTTAAAGCAGATGCCAGTGAAACATAACCTCTACCAGATTCTAGTCTTCTGAAAAAGCATCACATTTGGCTCCAACAGACTGACTCTACTTTCTGAGGATCAGCCTAGCCAAGTGTGGCAGACCATTTGGTAATGGACCATAACAACCCATGAGGAAAATTATATGTAAAATGACCTTCATTCTTGTACTACCACTTTTTCTGCTTTTGCAGAAGAAAATCTGGGCAAACAATACTAAAAATTTACTTTGTCTAGTATGCTAAATGTAAGATGCTTGAGCTGTGACCAAATGGGCATTACCAGAGAAGCTGAATTATATCAGTCTTGACACTCTTGCCATAAATGAAACCAGAAGAAAGCAATGCTGTAGCTGATTGGAAAGAACATCACCAAGATTCTCCTTGGTGTTTTTGTTTTGTTTTGTTTTTTTAAAAACCTTTACCTTCTCTCTTGGAGCCAATACTTTATACTGGCTCCAAGGCAGAGGAGTGGTAAGGGTAGGCAATGGGAGTCAAGTGACTTGCCCAGGGTCATACAGCTGGGAAGTGTGTGAGGCCAGATTTGAACCCAGGACCTCCCGTCTCTAGGCCTAGCTCTCAATCCACCGAGCTACCCAGCTGCCCCCAAAGATTCTCCTTGGAAAGACAGAGAAGGGGTTGATGGAATTTTTTCATACTCACAGAGGCATTAGAAACAACATTTCATGAACTATTTAGTCATCTTATTATTGTATTACTTTTAATTATTTTCAAAAAGACCACTACTAAAATAATTGCAGCTTATTCACCAACACTAGTTGCTGAGAATTGAAAAGTAGAACAGTTCTAAAAGAAACATAACTTCCTTTCTTTCCCTTCCTCCAGTCTAAATCTACATATATTCTAATACTCTGATGACTTCTGTGCAAAGGTGGAAAGGAGTAATAAGGGTGATGAGAAATGTGTGGTTTAGGAGGAAGAAATGGGAAAGGCTTATAGCAAGACAGTCTCACACTTTATATCATGAACAATCTCTTTGAGAAAAAAATCTTGACAGGAGAAGACTTATTAAAGACGCAGAAGTTTTCCTTGAAGCAGCTGTCTGTATACAAGATAAAATAACCATTTTATACACTTCTAGAGCAAAGTATGTCTAGTGATGTGAATTCACACAAATGACTTAGAATTAATTTCCTGCTTTTTAGACTTTTTACTTGCTGTAAATCTAACTACTTGTTTATTAAATTACATCAGCACCAAAGCTTAGATTCTGGGAATTAATTCTTCACATATATCCTCATGGCGGGCTTTTTCATTATTTAGAAAAATAATCATTTTCCAGAGGAATTTTGGTTTTGTCCAGGTAAGTCCTTTTGCCCTTCCTTTTGAAATATGGATGTATTTAAACTAAAGTTAAAAATATATTAGTATTCAGGTGACTGACTATAGTTCTAATGATACCTTTTAGGAAGGGAAAGGCTCACTTCAGATGAATGGGTACAATAGGAGACCATTGTCCTTATTGGCATAATTTTGTTTTTGCTTAAAGTGTTGACTTAAAGTACAGCATGACTGAAAAAGCTAAGGCAGGCAGAACAACAGAAACTTAAGTCTGTAAACATCTTCAAATAATTGAAATGCTAATAGCAGGTGGAATTTATAAGCTAGATGTATTACTACACTTGGAAGATAGCCATTTTCTTTTTTTTAATATCAGAGTATTTTACTTTATTTACATTGATTGTTTTGTTTTATTGTAGGTTTAATAGAAAAATTGTTAGGAACAAATCTTTAATAGAAAAATAGTGAAATGGTACATAGTTTTGTAGATTCCTGCTGATGTTGGGAAAAGAAACAATAACAAAAACCAGTATTACCTTTCTGATTGTCCTTTTTGATCTTGTGATTTGTATTTAACCCTACCAAATGCTTATGTGGTTAGTAATTGTAATACTTTGCTTATATCTGATAGAAATTCCTTATTTCTTCCCTAGTCCAATCAGAATCTGGTTGTGCCAACATAGTGTCTGCAGCCCCCTGCCAGGCTGAGCCTCAGCAATATGAAGTACAGTTTGGACGATTACGGAATTTTCTCACTGGTAAGTACTTGTCCGGAGTCATTTCTTTTCTTTAAAAAGTAATCCTGCAAATTTCAGCCATACTTTGGATACTTGAAAATAAATTCACCAGCTTGACAAAAAGACATGGGAGAGGCCATGGCTGGGAGGAGTGCAGGGAGTGAAGGGGAAAATAGGAGCATGAATCATGTAACCATGTTAAAAATTAATATTAATAAATGTTTAAAAAAAAAAGACATGGGAGCAAAGGACTAAGAAGTGTAGAGGCCCAGAGTCTAGTTCAGGCTTTACCACTGTCTAACTTTCTGGCCTTGGATTATGTATAATTTTCGTAAAATTCAAGATTTAAAAAATTTTGAGAGAGGAAAAGAAGCTTACTAACTCCTTGAATCAAGAAAGTGAACTGTTTGGAGAAAGTGCCATAAAGTAACCTACACTGCATCAGAAGATCCAAGATGAACTTTGAGATGTAATTGATTGAACTGAAGAGGGTTGAACATATCATTTATTTTGAATATAAACTCTTTATGCCAAATTCCCCCTAATTTTTTTTTGTCAATGTGCCTAGCAAAAATTGGTTTTGTTCTCTCTCTTCTATTTCCCTCTTATCTCCAACTATTGTAGTTTCCTCTTAAAAAGTGCAATATTGTATGCACCTTTAGATTGAAGATCTTTATAGGTATAAAGTATTTATGTTAAATGATTCAGTGGGGAGATTAGTCTCCCAAAGAAAGGCGGGGGAGGAGAGATTGCAAAGATAGGATTAACTCTCCCCTTGTCTATTTTTAGCTGATCAAATCAAGAACTTAAAGTACCCCTACTTAACATTAAGTTCAGGAGTCACTTACTAGAGTAAGCTCACACCTCCAAAGGCTACAGTCCTCCCCCATCCTCCACCCCACCTCCCCCCCCCCACAGCAGTGCTAGGCAAATTGAAAGACTACCATTGGTTTCTGTGAAGAAGGGGGAATGACAGGAAGTGACAGAGAAAAAAGAAGCATAAAAAGAAGAGACCAGCATGGTCTACTGGCTTTCCTTCCTGTCTTCTGGAGAAATTGGTTCCAGAGATTCATTCCCTTCCAGGCGTTTGGAGTGAGTGGCTGAGATTCCTGCCTTGACTTTGAAAGAGGCTGCATTGGTAGAATTCTGACTGAAGACACCACCCAGGATCTCTGGTTGAGGATTACCAGGAAATCCATGTGGAGACAAGGGATTTAGGGAAGCCCCTATCGGAGCTGAGCCTGGCTTCTCAGGAGAAGGGCTAGTAGGCTTATTAGAATCTGTCTCTTTATCTATATTTTTTCACTTTCGCTCTTTCTACCTCTGTAAATAAAGCTGTAAAAATCATTTTGACTTAAGCTATAATCTTTTTAAATTGATGACCACAATATTCCTTTATAACTCTCATATTTAAGCATAAAACCTAAATCTAAATCTTACAGTTACTCATTTGACTTCCCCAAATCCTTTGTTCCATTATAAAATGAGGTAAGAGAGAAAAGTAATGGTAACTAGACAAAGATCATTCCAAAACTCTACATTTCCCATTTTAAATTTAATTGGAAAGAAATTATATAGGAAAATATGTGATCCTACTTATTAATCAATCTCCATTTATTTCCTGATAATAAACTCTGTTATATTAGATATGGTACATTTATAGCTGTCCCACAAGAAGTATAAAGCAAGGTCCTTACCCCAAAAGATCTTACATTCTAAATGGTTAGAGATATCATATTCCTAAGATAATTGGGGGACAAGATGGAAATATTTCACATTCTGGTCTCTGTGTTTTTTGTTTTTTGTTTTTTAAATTTGAATAACATTTGATTAAAGTAGATGTGGGCGTGGATTTATAAGAATAATTGTACTGTCTCTTCCTTAAAAGAGAGAGACATTCAGTTCTTTAACATAATGTAGATGTAGTCTTCCTTAATGTTGGGGTGGGTATCAAGGGGAAGGAACCAGAAGAATGTTTCTTCTCAACCCAAATTAGACTACTTCTTTCCACTGCCCTCAACTATGCTGAAGTTGCATTGTTCACAAAGGAACTGAAAAATAGATAGGAGGAGGTAGCCAGGAGTGGTAAGGAATAGAATCAAAGGAGGAAAATGTCAGATATTTAAATTTATAGGTTTTCAAGAGTGGCTTTTTAAGTATTCTACTTTAGAGAAACACTGGTCTAGAACTTTTAAAGTACTTTTCATCATGTTCAATTATGGTTTTAGTATTTTAAGCATGAGTTTAATTGTAATAATGTATACTGCTTTTTTTACTAGTGTACTCATGACCATGGGAAGGCTATTGGTAGGCGAGCATTATTTGTTTCCCATTGTCACTAAAACTTAGCTAGGATTAAGTGCTATTATATACTAGGCTTTCATAGCTTTATTTTTTGTTGAGGATTTTTCAGCTGACAGCTGCTTTTCCCCTAAACATTCTACTCTACTTTAAAGTCACCAAATAGCTAAAAGTAACCAAATCATAAATTTTAGGGGGGTGGGAGGACAGCTGAGTGGCTCGGTGGATTGAGAGCTAGGCCTAGAGAAGAGAGGTCCTAGGTTCAAATCTGACCTCAGACACTTCCCAGTTGTATGACCCTGGGCAAGTCACTTAACCCCCACTGCCTAGCCCTTACCACTCTTCTGCCTTGGTCTACCTGGCTTTGGAATCAGTATCATATTTGTGTCATAAAAGGAGTTTGGGAGGACTCCTTCTTTCCTTATTATATCAAATAATTTGTATAGTATTGGAATTAGTTGTTCTTTGTTTGATAGAATTCACTTGTGAATCCATCATGCCCTGGCAATTTTTTCTTAGGGAGTTCTTTGATGGCTTGTTCAATTTCTTTTTCTGATATTGGATTATTTAAGTATTCTATTTCTTCTTTTAATCTGGGCATTTTGTATTTTTGTAAATATCCATATCACCTAGATTGCTATATTTATTGCCATATAATTGGGCAAAATAGTTTTTAATGATTGCCTTAATTTCCTCTTCATTAGAGGTGAGGTCTCCCTTTTCATCTTTGATACTGTTAATTTGGTTTTCTTCTTTCCTTTTTTTTTAATTAGATTTACAAGTACTTTGTCTACTTTATCTGTTTTTTCAAAATACCTGCTTCTAGTCTTATTTATTCAATAGTTCTTTTACTTTCAATTTTATTAATTTCCCCTTTGATTTTTATTATTTCTAATTTAGTTTTCATCTGGGGATTTTTAATTTGTTCATTTTCTAGTTTTTAAGTTGCATGCCCAATTCATTAATCTCTGCCCTCCCTAATTTGTTAATATATGCACGCAGTGATATAAATTTTCCCCTTAGAACTGCTTTGGCTGTATCCCATAGGTTTTGGTAAGAAGTCTCATCATTGTCATTGTCTTCAAAGAAATTATTAATTGTTTCTATGATTTGTTCTTTCACTAAATTATTTTGGAAAATCATATTATTTAATTTCCAATTAGTTTTTGGTTTGCCTCGCCATGCAAAAAACTAATAACTAGGGCATCTGGGTAGCTCAGTGGATTGAGAGCCAGGCCTAGAGACAGGAGGTCCTAGGTTCAAATCTGGCCTCAGACACTTCCCAGCTGTGTGACCTTGGTCAAGTCACTTGACCCCCATTGCCTACCCTTACCACTCTTCCACCAAGGAACTAATACACAGAAGTTAAGGGTTTAAAAAATATAAAAAAAAACAAAAACAAAAAAACTAGTAACTATTTTTATTGCATTATGATCTGATAAGGTTGCATTTATTATTTCTGCTTTTTTGCATTTGTTTGCCATGTTTTTATGCCCTCATACATGATCTATCTTTGTGAATGTTCCATGCGCTACCACTCTTCTGCCTTGGAACCAATAAACAATATTTATTCTAAGATGGAAGGTAAAAGTTTTAATTAATAAATGAATGAATGAATTTTCAGGAATTTGCTATTTCCTCAAGCTATTATTCTATATAACTTCTCTCTTTCATGTTCCTAGAAAAAAATAGCTACTACCTCTACTGCCCAACTATCCACTTATGTCTCAATTCCTTGGAATTTGGCTTCTAATTCTACTACTTAAAGTGAAACTGCCCTCTCCAAGGTTATTAGCAACCTCTTCATTCCTAGGTTCTGTGACATTTTTTTCAGTCAATGTCCTCCTTTATCATTCTGCAACTTTTGAAACTGTTGACCACACCTCATTCCTAGTCCTACCTTGGCTTCCATGATTCTATACTCTCCTAGTTCTCCAACCTGTCTGTTTCTTCTCAGTGTCCTTTGCTGGATCATAATCCATCTCCTGCATAATCCAACTCCTTAATAAGAGTTTGCTGCCATTGTCCTGGGTCTTCTACTCTTATCTGCATGTGCTATCTTAGAGATCTGATCCATTTTTACTGGTGTAGTAGCAAACTCCAATAGACCTAAATTTTATCTTTATGCAGATAACTTCCAAAAACTTCCTTATTTCTCTTAAAGGCACTGCCATTCTCCAAGTCACCTAAATTCTTGTTTAATCACTGGCTATGAGTAGTCAGGGAGAGAAAGAAGAGTCCTTAGTTACCATTGGTTATCTCTTCTAACTCTGAGATGTCTTTGGCATTCATCTCTTTCTTTTTTTTTTACTCTCACAGCCACCATCCTAATTCAGTTCCTCATTGCATTCAACTTGAACCACTGTAATAACTTTCTATCTGTCTTCCTGTTTCCAGTCTCTTCAATCCATACTTTTTTTTTTTTAACCCTTCTTAGAATCAATACTGTATATTGGTTCCAAGGCAGAAGAGTTGTAAGAGCTGGGCATTGAGGGTCAAGTGACTTGCACAGGGTCATACAGTTAGGAATTTCTGAAGCCAGACTTAAACCCAGGACTTCCTGTCTCTAGGCCTGTTTCTTAATCCACTGAGCCATCTAGCTGCCTTCCACTTTAACCTATTCTTCACCTAGCTTCTAAAATAACCTTCCCAAGGCATAGGTCTAACTCTCACTCCTTTACTGAAAATTTATCAGTAGTTTCCCATTACCTCTAGAATAAGATGCCTGATATTTAAAGGCCCCTTCAATAAGGCTTCAATAAGGCCTTTCAAGCTTTATTTTGTAATATTTTCTTTCACAGACTCTACATTTTAGCCAATCTGGACTAGTAGCTGCTGCCCATATTCAGTACTCCATCTCCTACCTTTGTGTATTAGTGAATCCCTTCCTGGGAAACAGTCCCTAATTACTTTTATTTTACCTTTCAGAATCCTTATACTATAATAGACTGGACTCACATGCTGTTCTCCTATAAAGTTTCTTTGTCTACCCAGTTGTTAGTGCTCTCTTTCTCCGTTGTCGTCTTTGAACGAGAGATAGAAAGGTCTGTTTGTATTACTGATAGAGAGTAGATGACTTTTCTAGGCCTTAGGTTTATCCTGTTTAAAATTTGAAAGTTAGAGAAGTTGAAATTTCCTTCAAGCTGGAAAATTCTGTGATTCTTAAATAGACCCAAACCTTTATGTACTGGGAAACTAAGTGGCACAATGGATAGAGTGTCAGGTCTGAAATCAGGAAGACTTATCTTCTTGAATTCAAATTTGGCCTTAGATACTTATTAGTTATTTACCCTGGCCAAGCCACTTAACCCTATTTGCTTCGGTTTCCTCACCTATAAAATTAGGGGAAAAGGAAATGGCAAACCACTTCAATATCTTTGTCAAGAAAACCCCAAATGGAATGGAATCATGAAGACATCACTGAAAAACAACTCAATAAAATACATATATTAGTATCTACAAATAGTTGAATTGCAGCCTCCCGTGATAGTTTATTTTTTTACAAACATAATGGTACTATTTTTATGAGAAGATTTGCTTTTGTTTTCATTATAGATTCTGATTCCCAGCACAGCCATGAAGTGATGCCTCTCCTATATCCTCTCTTTGTCTACCTCCATCTTCACATGGTCCAGAATGGCCTGAAGAGCACAGTGGACAGTTTTTACAGCCGCTTCCATGGAATGTTTTTGCAGAATGCCAGCCAGAAGGATGTCATTGAGCAGCTACAGACCACTCTGACCATTCAAGACATCCTGTCCAACTTCAGACTCCGGGCATTCCTGGATAATAAGTATGTGGTCCGCCTCCAAGAGGACAGCTACAATTACCTTATCCGCTACCTCCAAAGTGACAACAACAGTGCCCTGTGCAAAGTTCTCACCTTACACATTCATCTTGATGTGCAGCCTGCCAAGAGAACAGACTACCAGCTGTATGCCAGTGGCAGCTCCTCACGAAGTGAGAGCAATGGCCTGGAGCCAGCAGATATGCCCACATCTATTTTGCAGAATGAGGCTGCTCTGGATGTCCTGCAAGAGAGCATTAAGCGAGTCAAGGATGGGCCCCCTTCACTTACCACAATTTGTTTCTATGCCTTCTATAACACTGAGCAATTGTTGAACACTGCAGAAATCTCCCCAGACAACAAGCTGCTAGCTGCTGGGTTTGATAATTCCTGTGTAAAACTTTGGAGCTTGAGATCCAAGAAGTTAAAATCAGAGCCTCATCAGGTGGACGTGTCTCGCATCCGTTTGGCTTGTGATGTTCTGGATGAAGAGGTCTGAGTATCATTTATTTTTCTTTTAATTTTCTCAGTACTTTTGGGAGAATGTTTAACTAATTCAAATCAGGTATAATAACCTAGCCAAATTTTTGTAAGCATGGGGCTACATTATTTAGATTGATTTGGGGGACAGCCATATAATTACTGATAGTAACAGAACCCTCTGTTCTCTCTTTGTTTTTACTTATAGTCTCAGAAGTTACTGTTAAAAAATAAAAATCTAATTTCAGCTAGTATTCATATTAGCTGGAAATGTTTGGCTAAATCAAATGAAATAATGCATGTAAAGTGCTTTGCAAACTGTAAGATGCTATTTAAATACTATTTTTAGCTATTGTTATTACTGTCGAAACTGAGGGATGTATTATTTGAACACATGAGATAAGAAAGTTATTGTAACATCCATTCTTACTAAATTAACACAATTAAAAGACCAATAATTATTAATAATTGGTATATGGGTAACATCTAAGGTTAATGAAATCCTTTTTTGTATCATTTGAGATGTGAACTTGAACTAGAACATCAAAGGTGATTAGTTGAAATTTCTTCAAATAATGGAGTAGAAATTTTATAGAGCACAATAAACATTAGGTCCCCCCAAAATTTGATAACAAAGGGACCTGCATTTGACTTCCTAGCTCTAAAGACTAGGGCTCTTACAGTTTCAGCTAGACATAACATTTTCATATTGTAAAATGTTTTATGATCAGTAAAATTAAAATACCCAGTGGTCTGTCTAAAAATTCATCTGCCACCTGCTTCTGGCAGCAATTTTTTTTCTTCCCTTAGACCCTGCTAACACATCTAATGTTTATTTTATCAGAGTATAAATATTAAGAAGACCTGGAAGCTCTAGTTTGGAACTGAATTTAAAAAATGAGACTCGGTATGGTGAATGTTAAAGGCCCAATAATACACTTTATGGCCAACAACCAGTGGCAGATGTAAAACATCCAAAGACCACAGGTTCCAAACAAATAAAATACTACTACTAGACTACTGGTGTTCCAAGGGAGGACTTCAGGGTATGAGTGTGGACCAAAAGGGTTAGGATATCAAATTGATTTGGGGATAAGAAGGTAGAGGAATTTCTGGTTATTGGAGTGGTCCAGAAGTATACCACTTAGGTTTTTTGGTAATCCATGATATAAGTTTTCTATGATTCTGTTGTAATCCATGATGTAAGATTTCTATGGATCCCTTTCACATATCAGCATGAGCTTTGTGGGAAGGTACAGGAGGTATTCATTCAGTCAGTTTTAAAGAGCATAGCTTTTCAGACTTGGATTATTAATGCTCCAGCCTTACTGCCTAATGTTACTTATAGAACTGGATTGACATGTAGTAACCAAAGAGAACTAGGTTAGTTTAAATCACAGATAACTCATACTGATGCCTAAAAGCTAGCTGGAAAGGTCTCATTTCTCCATTTTTTGGACTGCTAAAATCAATTCAGAATTATTCACAGGAATAAGATATTACTCATTTTGATCCCACATTTTACTGCTAAGTTTATCTACTTTTAATAAAATCTTCACCCACCTCTTACTGTTTTAAGGCCCTTCCAGTAAGGATCAGGTATTCTTATTCATACTGAAGAGCCTAATGATCAGAATTAATGTAATCTAGTTCACAATTAGCTTTAAACAAATCTTTGTATAATTGAAATTTAGTCTTCTTTAAAACAGTTCTTATATAAATTCAAATGTATAAAGAAATAATCATTCATGAAATTCATAACCATTATTGTGACTTCTTTTGGGGAGGAAAAATGACTAATACTAATAGTAGCACTCTCAATAGAACATTGAACTCAGAGAATGTACATTTTAAATAACTTATATGAGGTACATTTTGAAAAAAAAATCAATAATGAATGTGGATTCTCTATCTGCTAACTCTTTCCCCCCCCCCCCCCCCTTACCTTTTATCTTGGAGTCAATACTATATATTGGCTCCAAGGCAGAAGAGTGGTAAGGGTAGGCAATGGGGGTTAATTGACTTGTCCAGAGTCACACAGCTGGGAAGTGTCTGAGGCCAGATTTGAACCTAGGACCTCTCATCTCTAGGCCTGGCTCTCAATCCACTGAGCTACCCAGCTGCCCCCTCTTCCTGCTAACTCTTGACCATTAATGCTTCACACTTAAGTGCAGACATAGTAACTAAAGTTAGCATTGAGTATATCCCTTTTCCTAAAAAGGAAAAAAAACCATAAGGGGTTTATTGCCTATCCACATTTCATCTTTTTTCTTCTAAACTTAACTTAAATCTACTTTAGCCAGTTAGTGCCACTAGAGATATTGCTGTAGTTTTGAATAGCTGTTCTGAAATGGTCCCCAAATAAGTGAGAGGAAAATGAGGACTTTTTGTATGAAGGGGAATCTCTAGAAGCAGTAGTGTCAGACTCAAAATTGGGGGCCACTAAAAAGTACATAAGTATTTCTACCTGCTGCATATTGACTTAGAAAACCCATATTAACATTTATGCTCTGTTTTATTTTTATTTTTTATTTTGTTATATACTTCCTAATTATATTTCAGTCTGATTCAGACCTTCAGTCTGTTTGTCATCTCTCCTCTAGACAATAAATAATAGAATCTGTATTTTTTTCACTTTAGAAACTTTTGGTCAAGAATCATAGATATTGTTGAGACTTTAAGCAGACCTGAGTTTAATTATTATCCTGTTGTTTTTCATGGAATTTCTGACACTGGGATAATTATAGATCATGTTCTTATTTGGGACTTTACCTTCATCTTCTCATGTCCCCCTTCAGTTTATTCTGCTGCTAATGATATCCTGAAAACTGCATCTGTCAACTACTATTCTTACATTTATGAATTTTGTTTAAAATATTAAATTATTAAAATATTTAAGATATTTCCATATTAGCTGTTAGAACATTGCTACTTCAAATGCTTCCATCTTCAGCACTGAACTCAAGTTGGAAATGCTAAATTTTTTGTTTTGAGCTTTTTTTTAGTATGATGAACTTGAATACCAAAAAAAAAAAAAAAAGAACATTTCTATAGACACAGCAGAACACAAAAAGAATATTGCTTATTAATATGCATAATATACACATATTATGCATATTAGAATGGCAACACGACAATATTAGAAAGTTCCTTCCAGTTAATAAATATATTTACCCTTCTAGGTTTCTCTCCATTTTGTAATTTGCTTATAAATTCCACATTTTTTTTCAACTGTCTTGCTTGTTTGTGCTTCCTTTTGAAATTTCTTCTGTGTATTTTATTTTTTTATTTTTTCCAATTTATTTGTTTATTTAGAATATTTTTCCATGGTTACATGATTCATGATTTTTCCCTCCCCCCTCCCTGAGCTGACAAGCAGTTCCACTGGGTTATAGATGTTTCATTGTTCAAAACCTATTTCCATATTATTCATATTTGCAATAGAGTGATTTTTTAATGCCAAAACCCAATCATATTCCCATCAAACCACGTGATCGATCATATGTTCTCTGCGTTTCTACTCCCACAGTTCCTTCTCTGGAGGTGGATAATGTTCTTTCTCATAAGTTCCTTTGTGTTGTCCTGAATCATTGCATTGCTACTAGTAGAAAAGTCTGTTACATTTGATTGTGTATTTTAAAAAATGTTTCAAATATCACTATTGCTAATATCCTTTTCCCCCTTATAATCTTCCCTAAAACTAAATACCAAGATAATTTAAAACACAAAAACATTGCAAAAAAATTAGCAAAATTAGTCCATACATTGGCCATGTCCAAAAATATATATCTCTTTCTGAACCTTGAGTATATCACCTCTCTGTCAAGAGATATAGATAATACATTTTCTCATAGGCCCTCTGGAGACACAGTTGGTCACTAAATGAATGAATAAATGAAGGGGCAACTGGTGACATAGTAAATAGAGATCTAGACCTAAAATCAGGAAGACCTGATTCAAATATAGCCTCAGACACTTATTAGCTGTGTAACCCTGAGGTGAGTCACTTTACCTATACACAAAGCACCATGTTAAGTATTAGAGAAATAGAACTAGAACAGAAAAATAAAAAGGCCCTGCTTTCAAGGAGCTCATATTCTGAGGGAGATAATACATATGAAAGGTTTTAGCTACAAAATAATTAGAAAGATCCCATTGTCCATAGGATGCAGCAGTAAAGCAGATGATAATACTTTTTATTTAACATGAATTCCATTGATACCAGTTTTTTATATTGAACCAGGACTTTCTCTTCTGTGTTTTCAGTAGCTGTGGCTGTAGCACCTGGAGAAACAGTTGCCAGGCTACATCTCAGCAGGGGTTAGTTCCCTGGATGATGGCTGTAGGCACTGTGCTAGAAGCATTACTATTCCCCAGGCTCCTGGGTTCAGGAGAGAGTTCCTGGGCTTATCTCCATCAGGGTCTGAAAGGAAATGCTAATCAAGATGGTGATTGTGATTTGATTTACAATATATATATGCTGCCACTTACCTCTCCCTTAAGGTGCTCTCCATTGCTTCAGCAAGGCTGGTTTGCTTGCTTTGGCTGTCTTATTCTGCACAGGAGTTGCTTCTCCAGATGATGGCTCTACTGATTGAGTTCAAAGCAAAATTAGTGGTCTAGTGGGTGCTGTCACTTTCAGGGGTCTTGTGCTTGTTGGTAGCCACTGGTCAGCATTTGTTGCTGCTGCTAGTGAGGAAAGTGGACCCTTTCTCCACAATGATTACCACATTGATTTAAGTTTTTCAGAGTTTTTGTTTTGTTTGTTTTTTTAGTGTCCTTCTACAAATTGCTCTTCTCTTTCTGCTTACTTTACACTGCATACTCAGGATTCTTTGAAGTTATCTTATGTTGTTTCTCACAGAGCAATAGTATTCCATTACATTTATATACCACAGTTTGTTCAACCATACCCCAAATGATGGGCACTTCCCTCCCTTGCAGTCTATTTCTTTTTTCTTTTTTCCTTTTAATATCCCCTTTTGGATCAAGCAGTTTGTTTAGTGTATCCTTCCCCCTTTTGTCATCAATATATTCCTTTTACCCTCTCTTCCCTTACCCCTCAGAATAGAGCAAATCTTCCCCCGTTCCCCCCCACCCCAGATTCTTTGTTTTTCTTTAACCTCTTCAATATTGTGAAGACATTAAGGTTCTGAAGGAATTCTTGTGTTTTCTATTAGAATGGCAACACGACAATATTAGAAAGTTCCTTCCAGTTAATAAATATATTTACCCTTCTAGGTTTCTCTGAGCTGTTTGTCTTTCAGAATTCCTATTCAACTCTATGCTTTTGATCAGAAAATCCTGAAAGTCTTTCATTCTTTTGAAAACCCATCTCCCCCCCCCCCCCCAATAAGATTATACTGTATTAAATTTTTCTTGGTTGTAAGCTAAGCCTATTTTTTTCTTTTTGGAATATTGTATTCCAAAATATAACTTAATGTCTTTTATGATAGAAGCTGCCAGGTCTTATGTGATCCTGACTGTAATTCAGGCTTCTTTCTGTATGCTTGCCATATTTTTATTAGGCATGAAAGCTCTGGATTTTGGCTATGAAAGTCCTAGAATTTTCCCTTTAGGAATGGAAAGGTCTTTCAGGAAGTAATAGGTGGATTCTTTTGGAGTCTAATAAATCCAGGCAACTTTTATTCATAAATTCTTGAAATTTAGTGTCCTGGCTTTTTTTTTTTAATCAAAGTTTTCAGGGAGTCCATTGATTTTTAAATTAACTATTCTTGACCTATTTTCCAGGACAGTTTTTTTATATGAAATATCTTACATTTTCTTATATTTTTAAAAATCTACTGGGTTTTGTTGCATTATTTCTTGCTTTCTTATGGAGTCATCAATTTCTATTTGGCCTTTTCTAGTTTTCTGGAAATCCATTTCTTGGGTAAGTTTTACCTCTTTTGAAACTATTTATATTCTCTGTCCAACTCTTTCCTCCAAAGTTTTGATTTATTTATTTTTTCTTTTATACCTTGCTTCATTCTTCTAGACATGTAGTCCTTGTGGAAAATCTGGTGATGGTTTTTTTTTCCCTTTGACTCTCTGCTTACAGTTGCTACAGTTACTTTCTCTAAGTTTGGTATCCTACTTTTTGTTTACTTATCTCTTCAGCCTTAGTTCCTGAACTAGGACTTCATGCAAAAGCCATGCTCTGCCCTTTGCCCTCTTGACACTTTAGGCTGAGGTGGTCTGCTTTGCATGGTCTTACTCTGGATCATCTGAGTTCCTATGTAGTCCTCTTCCTGGGTTTAGACCCCATTGGGTTTTTGTGATTAGAGCCCTAGATCTTCAGGACCCTTCATGGTTCCTCAAGTCAAAGTGCTAGAAATCTGAGAGTTACTAGTCCTGGTGAATCTTGGTCTAAGGGTCACAATGTCATACTGGTCACTACTCCACCCAAGGGATCTCTCAGGGGAGCCCTCTGCTCTGGATAGAGAGCTTTGCAGATTGCAGGTGTCTCTAGATCATTTCAGACCTCACTGGGAGACTGCCGACTTGTTGGCCTGAACTAGTACTGGCTTTGCTGACAGCCTCCTTTCTAATTGCCCATGATCATCTGAGTTACTTTTTGTGCAGTTTTGAAAAGAAGTCATTTACAGTGATGTCTCAGTAGACTGCTTGAACCTTATTTGATCTGGTGGAATTTTCAGGGTTTTGTTGGCGTAAGTATGTTTGGGAGAGGAAGAAGACATTTACTATAGTGTCTCATTGGATTACTTGATCATTATTTCATCTGGTACAATCTTTAGGTGTTTTCTGGAGTATGTGAGAGACGAGTAATCTCTTGACTAGAAGTGCTAAATTTGTTGCAAAAGCGTATCTGGTCTTCCTTATCCGAAACTGACAGATTAAGACAGGCATCAGGAATCATGAAAATTAATATAAATTCAGAACTGAATCTCTTCTAGAATACTACATCATGCCAAAATGAGCAAGGGGAATCTCAGTCTCATCTATTCCTAACCTAGAGCACTTAGTAAATTTTCTATTAATACTCTAAAACAGTCTTGTATTTGTTCATTTTTTGAAACTCTAATAACTCTTGCACATAGCTCAGGATCTGCATGTGTGTGTGTGTGGTACTCAAGAAAGGCACTTACAGTTTACAGGATGCCCTCTTTCCTTTTCCTGTAATCAGATTTTTTTCCCCTCCATAAAACACTTAAGCTTTTTAATACTGTCACACCACTAAACATTTTTCCTTTTGTGTGTTTTTCTTTTTCTCATTACCTGCTGTTTTTCTAGGAAGATGATGATGACAACGTGGGCACAGAAATGAAGATCTTGAGAGGGCATTGTGGGCCTGTGTACAGTACAAGGTTCCTATCAGACAGCTCAGGGTTGCTATCTTGCTCCGAAGATATGTCTATTAGATACTGGGACCTTGGAAGTTTTACCAATACTGTATTGTATCAAGGCCATGCCTACCCCGTCTGGGATCTGGATATCAGTCCATGCAGCCTATACTTCGCCAGCGGTTCCCATGACCGCACTGCAAGACTCTGGTCATTTGATCGGACGTACCCATTGCGAATATATGCAGGACATCTAGCAGATGTGGACTGTGTAAAATTCCACCCTAATTCAAACTACTTAGCTACGGGCTCAACTGATAAAACTGTTCGTTTATGGAGTACTCAGCAAGGAAATTCTGTGAGGCTCTTCACAGGTCATCGGGGTCCTGTGCTTTCACTTGCATTTTCTCCAAATGGTAAGTACTTGGCATCTGCCGGTGAGGACCAGCGGTTGAAGCTATGGGACTTGGCATCTGGTACCCTCTACAAAGAATTGAGAGGCCACACGGACAATATCACCAGCCTTACTTTCAGCCCAGATAGTAGCTTGATTGCCTCTGCATCCATGGATAACTCTGTTCGGGTTTGGGATATTCGGAACACTTATTGCAATGCTCCTGCAGATGGTTCTTCCAGTGAACTTGTTGGTGTCTATACTGGGCAGATGAGTAATGTACTGAGTGTTCAGTTTATGGCCTGTAACCTCCTTCTAGTGACTGGAATTACACAAGAAAATCAGGAACATTAATTTTTTTCTTTTTAATAAATTGGGATAGTGGTGGAAGGCTTTGCAATTATAAGAGTCTTACTACAAACTGAGATTAAATCAATGACTGTGAAAGAGACTTCCTCCCCTTCTCTTTTTCCTTTCTCCCATTGGCAGACAGGTCTTTGGTATTGCAAATACCATGCTGTTGTTCTGCCCAAAAAATGTCCTAAAACACTGAGTTGGGGAAAGGGAGAGGCTGAAGAAATACGGCATATGGGCTTGAGGCAAGGAGTTAAGGTGCTTCTGAGGTCAAAAGGAATTTCTTAGAGATCTTGTTGTGACCTTGAACAAGTACCTCAATTTCTGCCTCACTTTTCCCATTCATAAGATTGGGATAATAATAATATTCCCTCACCTTTGGGTGTGAGGATTTTTGATTGGATGATGTTTGCGAAGCACTTTGAAGATAAGTAGTGCTACAAGTGTTAAGTATTATCATTCACTCTGGTTGAAGGGAAATCCTTTTGGCTTAGGAATGCAAGGGTGGGAGTTGGGGTTTGGGGGGGAGGATGGGTAATCCTGGCAGAAAGTCTTTCATTTTCTGCATTTGCAAAGAACCAGGATTTTTTTATTATTGTTATAATTATTATTATTATTATTATTATTGAGAAGAGGAAATCTAGCACTGGCAGAGGGTTCCATCTCTGCTTTTATCTTTCAGGTTTGACTCCTGGCACTGGCTGTGATACTTGGAATTTTGAGGTTCAGGGACTTAAGAGAATTTGGTCGCACAGTGTGTAGGGAGAAAAGGGCAATTTCTGGGTGGTGATGAAATCACCCTGGATGAGGTGTTATGGGTGGGTGGATTTGATTGAGAAAGTTTTGGGCTCCTGCAGTGATGGTGGGAAGGGAGGATTCTCTTCCTAGTTGCACCTCTCCATAAAAGAACATTTGTTACATGGGGATACAAGTTATTTGCAATGGTAAGTCATAAATTGAAATTGGAAAATTTGAATTCCCATATTATCATATGTTCAGGGGTGTAGCTTTTTTGCAAATTTTTTTCCTTCCCCAGTCTCCTTGTTCCCACCTCCTGCATTGCAATACCAGTTTTATGAACACTTTGTGAAACAAGTCTTAGATATATAAAACCATGCTTTGAGGATAAAGCAAGTTCTAATTTGTTTGTGGAGAAAAGGATTAAATATTTCTGTTTTCTGAAAAGAGTTATTTTGTATTTTGTTTTCTATTAAAAAAAGCATTTAGTTTAAAAAAGTGTTGATACCTTTTTTGGGCACTGAGGAGAGGAGGATGTATGGTTTTGTTTAGAAATCAAGTTGGGGAGGCTATTTAATCATCAGTCTGGGCTAGCAGCTGAACAGAATGTTTTCAATAAGGCAGCTCGTCCCTCATCAAAGTAATAACCAATTATGAAGGTTAGACCAGTCCCAGTGGGTTTATTTGGTTCAGTTCATTATTTTTATGTGCTTTTTCATGTTCTTTAGTATATTCTGCATCAGGATTATAGATAGCATTTAGCTTTGTAGCTGAGAGTATTTATACTATAGGTCCATTCAGATTTATCAGCTTTTTACAAATGAAAGAAGCATTTTCTGTTTGGAAATTTTAATTAGGGCCCCTTCATATGTAGTCAGTTTAGCTAATTGGCAGCAATTATTTATTATTTAGATAAAGTTTTTGTTGATAAATTTCAGGTAAAGTTTATACAGTTCCTCCATAAGTTCAGTATTATAACAGATAAAACATTGGTCCTACATCATACACTACTACAAGCTGATTATATTTTTTTTAGTCTAGAAATAAAAAATAAACAGTCCCATTTTCCAGTGAACCTTATTCTAGCTTCTCCATTAACAAACCTACTTGGTAGAAAAGGAGAATTTTAAAGAATTTCTCCATCACATGAAGTTTCAAACATATTGAAAAAATGACTCAGAACAATACCTTCTCTGATTTGTAGGAAGGAGTCATCCAAAAGGTCTAATCTATAGTAACTTAGAACAAAGCATCAGCACTTTCCAGGTATTCTAAATTAAAGTCTGGAACTAGAATGTGCTCTTGACCTTTTCCTCTTGAAGTCAGATGTTGAAGTATAGTACTAGAAATGTTAATTCCCAACTTAAACTGTATCCTTTCCGAAATTGATAGCATGGCTACCCTCAGGGATTTTTTTTTTTTTTTTCATCTAGCTCATTTGCCAGGACTAAAAGAAGATGAGCAAAATTCTCTTAATTAAACTCTTTCAACAGTTAGAATCAAATACTAACCAACTTAGTAAATTTACACAAATCCTATTCAGCCATTTGTATTTGGCAATGCTTACTGGTGGCCTAAAAAAATTATATTACAAATACCCCAGCTCATAAATTACCTTTGTTGGTGAATTTGGCCAAATTCCTATTGGCCTGCATTTGTTTTTGGAGGTGAGCACAGTAGGGTCTCATCAATAAGGCCGGAATTTTGGTCTGTCCTAATCTTGTGCCTGGAGATCTTTTTTTTTTTTTTAACTTCTAGACACATATTTGAGAATAAGATCTTAATTTTATAAAATCTCTTACTGTTATCCTCAAAGGCAAGGACTAATGGAATCTATAGGTAGGGCATGTATGTATATGATGGTGGCTAGTATAATAGGTGTTTTTTGCTATAATTGCTATAATATCAACTGTCTCATTTTATCCTTACATCTTGTGAAATAATTAGGGTAAATATTATTTAACTATTTTATAAATTATAAAATTAGAAATTACTGAGTCCTCAAAAAGCTTATATTGCTTGTCCAGATGGATTGTGAGGTATTCATTTATGCGAGGAGGCAGAAATGGAGACTCAGTATCCCCAAAGAATAGAGTCATGGTTTTAAAACTGGAAAGGGACTTTAAGAAGTCATTTGGTTAAAGCCCATAATTTTACATTTAAGAAAACTGAGGCACAAAAAAGTGAATTGATTTTCCCATGCTTGCATGGGGAGTAAGTAGCAAAACTTTTTGGTAGTTTTAAAAGGACAGACCAGAATTCTGGCCTTACAGATGAGACCTTACAGTGCCCACCTCCAAAAACAAGTAATTTTCTCTCTGACTTTCAAGAAAATATCTTAAAAGTAATAGATGCAGAAATGATAGGACCTAGATGTTCTTGGAAGACTCCTTTAGCAGGGCAAGAAATAAAAAGGCTGAAGTAAAAAAAAATGCTTTCTTTTTTTAATTATTTTTATTTCTTTTGTTAAATATTTCCTAATTACATGCAAAAAAATTTTAATGATCATTTTTTAAAATTTTCATTTCTAAATTCTCTTTCCTTCTCGCCTTTCCCCTCACCTTAAAAAGGTAAACACTTTGATTTTGATTATACTGTGAAGTCATGCCAAACATATTTCCACATTTGCCATGTTGCAAAAGAAAACACAAAACAAGACAATAAAAACAAAGAAAGTTCTTTTAAAAGTATGCTTTGATCTGCATTCAGAGTTCATCAGTTCTCTCTCTCTGAAGGTAGATAGCATTTTTCACCATAGGTCTTTTGGATTTGTTTTGGGTCGTTGTCTTGATCAGAGTGGCTATGTCTTTCAATTCTTCTTACTACTCAATAGAATATTGGTTACTCACTGCCATCCACAGCATCATTTTTATAATATTAGTTAGCCCAAGAAAGGCTAATAATGTATTTTTCCACAGAAAATTCTGTCTGCTAAGATTGGCTTAATCAGAAAATAGCAAAGATGAAAAGAAAGGAAGGAGATAATCAAGTTACAGGAATATCATTGATGATAGTAGAAAGAAGAGAGAAAAAGGAGGAAAGGCATCTAATTTTTTTTATTTCTATTTTTATAGCAACATTTAAATATATTTATAAATGAAGATGAATTTTTATTTGACATTTAAATTTGGATGTATGTAGTAAGACCTTTGGGGTCAACAAAACTCAGCATTGGTTGTTGCCCCTAGTCATTGTGTATATGGGGGTGGGGGAGTAAAAGATTCTCAGACCCTCAGGGTTTCACTTTACAAGTAGAACATTGCAGAATAAAACCATAATTACATTATGTACTCAATATGTATATCCAATCCTTGTTTATTGACACATTGTCTTGGGATCATGCAGAAGCTCAGTAGCATTTTTTTTAAGGAATGCAAATATTTGCTTTTTGCCTTCCTATCCTTGACCCTAGTGACTACATACCTATGGTTGGCAGAATGCTGAAGAAGTAACTTCTGAGAGTGAAAATCTTAAGGATAAAAGACATTTATGTCAAATCGGCTTTCCATAATAATGTTTGCATTTATTTTAGGAAACTGGCGTCTTTAATTTTCTTTGTGGAATTGTGAGCAGGATTTGTAATCTCAACAGTGAGTAGTACTAATTTTAATGATACTGAGCAAATTGCATCATCCTTTTAAAAAAATTAACTACCACAGGACAGCTGGGTCACTCAGTGGAGAGAGAGCCAGGTCTGAAGACAAGAGGACCTGGGTTCAAATCTGGCATCAGATACTTCTAGCTGTGTGACCCTTGGAAAGTCACTTAGCCCCAGTTGCCTAGCCCTTACTGCTCTTCTACCTTAAAACCTATACTCTGCATTGATTCTAAGACAGAAGTTAAGAGTTTTAAAAGAAATAAAGAAAAAAAGAAACTACTACTTAGGGCAAACCTATGACACATGTCAGCACTGACACACGTAGCCATTTTCAATGACACGTGGCTGCATACAGAAAAGTATGGAGCCACATGTCGAGGATGAAACATTTGCTGTAGTGTAGTGTAGATACTCTGTGCACTATAGATGACGATCCTGCCTATATTAATTTACCTATTTTGGTTTATCAAATACAGTTATATATTAATTATACATTTTTGTTATTTAAACTATAAATATCACAAAATTATGGGGTTTTTTTCTCGAAGTGACACACCACCCGAGTTATGCTCGTTTTGGGGGCAAATTTTGACACACTAAGCTCAAAAGGTTGCCCATCACTGATTTATGTACACCTCAACTAACTCTCATGGGGTTACCTGGGCAGATTCACAAATAATTCTGAACCTTCTAATTCAGCCTTGGATTCCCTGCAGTTTGAGTAAACAGGCCATACCTTTTCAATAGCGAAGAATCCCCAAGCTATTTCAAACATTATTAGTGACTGTTCCTCTTTCTTTACATTTAAATTATCTTTCATATTTGGGGAGGGTGGGACTTCAACCCAGATGCCGTATAGAACAATTGAGTCTTTTTGTCCAGTCTGGTGATTTCATCAGTGTGAGAAGGCTTGTTGTGGAAACCCCTTTCACCAATCTCAGCAGCTCTTTGATAATTTAAAAGTCTTAGTAAAATTACCTAAGGCACTGAGAGGTTTGGTGTCTTCTTCATAGACACTTAGCTAATGTAAATTAGAGGCATGACATCTTCCTGATGCTAGGGTCAGCTCTATCCACAGCACCCCATGTATTAATAATAATAGTAATTATAAAGTTACATAAAACATTAGGATTGATATGTGGATTTTCAGCTGAAGAGAAAGAGTCATCAGTTAAAATGAAATGCTGAAAGTGAAGCAATTTTTTAAAGTTTTAACTACCCTTTGAGAAAGAACAAATCAACAATGATTCTATTGTCATATATTTGTAAGACATCCATTTTTAGAATGTAGAGCGTCAGAACAGGCTTTACTAAAAAGCAGTGGACTTAGAATCTGGACCCCAAACTATGAAGCAACCAACAGCTTGACTAGGAAAAAAGAACTTTTAAAATCAAAAGGTAAGGGTTTGTTTTTGTTTTTGTTTTTGTTTTTACAATTGATTATCAGAGAGAGAGAGAGAGAGTGTGTGTGTGTGTGTGTGTGTGTGTGTGTGTGTGTGTATACAACAATATCTAAATATCTCTGGATTCCTAATGGGTTTCAAGAGATTTTGCTGAGCTATCTGGATAATTTCCAAGATAAGATAACTACTATCCTCAGTAAAATACATTCAAGTTTGTTTTGAATATTCTTTTCTTACAGTGTTCTTTTTGATATTTGAAAATGGTTTTGTTTGTTTCCTTGAGGAGTTAAGAAAGAGTTAGAAATGCTGTTTCTGGGATTGCCTCCTCATACATAAAACCTCTTTACTCCCAAGGGGTATCTAAACATATGAGTTAATGCATCTGAAGTGCTCTGGACTTACAAAGAAGTGCTGGACAAATACATAAAGTAAAATATGTAAATTAATAGGATAATTAGGCTCCAATATGAACAAGAAAAGAGATTCTTTTGAGATTTCTAACTGTAAGCAGTAGCAATAGTCTCTTCCGTACTTATAAAAATATCATTGATCTGTTACACAATAATCTTAACCTAAATAATTAGGAAGGCTATATTAAGGCATGTAACAGAGAATCTAAAATTAGTTTGTACATGTGATAAATGATTAAAATTATGAAAAAACAATGGGAAATGTTTCAATCCACTTGATTACTGGAAGACATTTACTGGATACTTACTGGAAGATTTAAACCATTTACCCTTTAGTTACGAAATAAACTTTTCTCAGAAAGGGAATATAATCATCAAATTCTAGTCCTTTGGTGAGCTTTAATCTTAGTTTAGAGGTTCTCTGCCTTCATATTTATCTCCCTTTCATTCCAGCCAGGCCCCAAACTTAAAGTCACATATTGACTTCGACAGAAATTTGGCTTATCAGATACCTCTGACTTCAGACAAAATAAAACTAGGTTACATTGATTGATCTTAATTGGTTTGAGTTAGGGCTGCCTCTATTAGGGTACTTGGTGTTCAGGCTGTAATCTGTATGCAACTCCTAATGTGTGCCCTAAAGACACCTTCTTTTTCATGGCAAAATGCCAGGGAACTGAGTGCTCCAAGAATTCTATTAATGGTTATCCTTTGAACAATAAAGGGACAGAGAGGCTGCTATAGGGCAGCATAAATGACTGTAGGCTTCCCTCCAGCTGCAGTCTGAAATCTTGCCTATGCCAAAGCATACACAGGCTTGCTGACTGCAGCTGGAAAGTCCTGAAATGGCCTTCTATTTGTTTGGAGAGCCTTTCTTTTCACTTGGATATAAAACTGCCTCATACAGAGACACCTGTGATACTGTAATTAACAGCAGCAATGCATCCTTCCACTGTCTGTCTTGCCCTGCTTTGTTATGCTCTCAGTCAGTTTAAAGTATATTGAAAACACCATGATTTCTTTCTCCGTTCTTCCAAGCAATCTCCATGGGCATTGTGTCCTTATGACAGGTTCTTACAGCTAAACATAAATATATCCCCTGCATTCGACTTTCTCATGTCTTAAACTGTGTAATTGCCCCCTAATGAATCACTGAAGTGAAGGAGGAAACACAATTCTATATTCTCTGAGTTTCCTCTCATTCACGAAGTCTTGTAAGTATAAACTTCCCGGATCAGCTTTGGATTAGTATTAGCAATTACATTGAAGACCTGTTAATATTTTAGCAAAACTATTTCCTAGCTCAGAAGAATCTTTCACCATTTTATTTATCTATAGCAACTTTCTTATCCTATATATATTGGGCTCTAAGGATTGCAAAATACTTTATATATGTTTTTTCATTTGACAGTATAATTACAAGTTTTTTAAATTCATAATGTTAGTTTAATGCCAATCATCCACTGCGGGTAGTCTAAGAGTTTCCTGGTTGGGGGTAGTATAACCTAGTTTCTTGAATTAGATCAAAAAAGCCCCAGAATTTGCAAATCTCCAAAATTCTATTAAGTAGCTGACATTTAGCAGTTCAGCTCATTTTGTGCTAAACATGCTACCAAAAATGCCACCTATTACATAATCTCAAAATCTATAGAAAATTGCGTATAAGTTGGGGCAATCAATAGGAGATGTAGGCTAAGACAAATCTCTGTTAATCACACAAAGCTTACATCTGTTTTTAATAAGCTCAGAAGACTCTCCTTTATGATTAAAAAATATATGAAAGGACAACTTAGAGTTTTGTGGGGTTTGCTCCATGATAGTTTTCAGGGACTGGAGTGAGTGAGTGTGTCAGACACACACATACAGTGAAGAAGTTACCTACCTTCTCTAATGACTACCTTTTGGAAACATCACCTAGGGCCTCCAAAAGAGGGAGATTTTCTCCATTGGACAGACCCTGGAATTAACTATTCCTGGCAATTACCCACAATTTAGCTCTTATGTTTAAAAGAAAAAAAGTAGCAAACCCATTCCACAACATTTTGGTACTTTTGGCAGAGCCAGTGTTTTGTATTCAATGTGGCAGGTCCATTCCTAGCACTTGATATTAAAAGTTGAGGGAGGGAAATACAGCCCAATGTTTTTTAGGTCCAGCAAAAATTGATATATAGAGCATGTTTCTTCATTGTCTCTATTGAAAACCCACTAGTATCATACTAGACATAGTATAGAAGTATAATACAAATATAATTTCATTCATATTCTCATTTCTTATAAAAATAATATTATTTCTAAAAATGAGAAAATTTGGGGAAGGAGTCAAATAGATATTATATCTGGCTTGGGGTCACAATGGCAGAGCCAAAACTAGAATTGAGACCTTTTCATTTCATAGCTCTGTCCAAGACAAAAAGGGTGACAAATTCAAATAGAAACAGATTTCTGTGGGCTGCATATTGATGTAGAAAACTACAAATTAACATTATCTATGTTTTATTACATTTTATTTATTTTGTTAAATATTTATAAATTGCATTTGAATCTGGTTCAGGCTGTTGCTGCTAGATAGCTGAGAGTTGGACATATCTGCACCAGACTATATACTGCCTCACTTAGATCATATAAAAATTGCAAAACTTTAAAGCAATAAGATTTCTGAAACACCTGATAACATCCATCTGATTATGAACAATAAAGCTGTGATCTTTTATCAGGGAGAACCTTTTGTATACAGTAAGAAAACTTGCATGTGTGGCTTATAAAATTAACCTCATCATTTAGTAGTCAATCATATTTGTATTTGGATATACATACATATGTAATATGAATATTATATATATTCTGTATATATACATAGGAACACATGCCTACTAGTTCAGAGTTATACAAATTCAACAATGCTTTGACTTGAAGTATATTGACAAAGGTTTCTTTAATGGTTCCTTGATCTCATTGATGTGGAGACTCACTTTAGTAATACAAATCACAAATCATCTATGCCTTTCGAGCCTCGACATTTCATGCACTTCTCATAAATCTTCCAAAGGAGGTCCCAACATATTGAAGACCCTCCCCAATTCAGTTCTTTCTTGTCATAAATTGACCCTTTCTCAGAATAATCTTTTTAAAAATGTGAAACAAAATATGAAGCTTTATAAAAGAATCCAATTATATTAAAATGCACTTACCAAAATATTGGGGGGGGGGGGGATTTAAAGCTCACAGACCTGAGGACAGCTAGGTGGTTCGGTGGATAGAGAGTCAGGCCTACAGACAGGAGATTCTGGGTTCAAATGTGGCCTAAGACATTTTCTAGCTGTGTGACCCTTGGCAGGTTCAGGTAACTCCAATTGCCTAGCCCTTACCACTCTTCTGCCAATTCTTATTATCAGTTCTAAGAAGAAAGAAAAGGTTTTAATAAATAAAGTTCGCAGACCCCAGGTAAAAAAAACCCATCCTCTAATTTTTCTGACTATTAATAACAGGAGTAAGTTGGCTACACATTGCTTTTCATTATTTTTCTTAATTTGTTTTTTTATTATGAATATAATCAAACATTAACACTTCAGCATACAAGAAAATTGCATATGAAATTATGAGCATAACTTTACATAACTTTATAAAATGTACATGTATGTGAAATTTAACATAATAGTAACAAATTGCTATTTGTGTCCCCTTGTTAACTACTTTTTTCCTTCTGTATATTTTTAAATGTTTTATCAGTATAGTACCCATTCCTGAAAATGTATGTGTCATTCTACACCTTTTGTCCATAACTTGTTTGCTAAGAAGTGCTTGCTTTATCAGTCCTCCAAAGTATTACAACTGTCTTTTTAAAGTTGTTTTCTCCTAAAGTATTGTGTTTATTGTCTATTCTCTTGGTTGTCCTATTCCTTATTCTTGATATATGATCAACCCATCTCTTCTGTTCATACATTTCTTTGATGTTTATAATTTCTCTTTCACAGTTCCTCATTTGTCATGTGTTATAGTCTGCTTGTGCCAGTCATGCTCATTGTGCCATTGCCCTTTGGCTTATCCATAACTTCAGTATTCTCTCCTTGTCCCTCTCTCTCCCTTCTTCCTTTAAAGAATGTGATATTCAATGGCTTTCAACTATATTGTATCATAAACAAGTAAGATAAGGAGTGACTAAATATATACATTGGATAGAGCACCAAGCCTAGACATGGGAAGACCTGGGATCAAATCTGGCTTCAGGCTCTTCCTAGCTGTGTGGCCCTGGGCAAGTTGCTTAACCCTGTTGCCTATTGCCTAACCCTTTCCACTTTTTTGCCTTGGAACCAATACTTAGTATGAATTCTAAGACAGCAGGTAAGGATTTTTTTTTAAGGATAAGATATATAGAAATATTTATAACAAACTTTTCACCATCAAGGACAAGGGATCCCCACTTCATTTGGACTCTCATCTAGAGGCAACTAGTTAGTGAAGTGGGCAAAGTGCCAGGCTTGGAGTCAGGAAGTTCAAATCTGTCCTCAGATACTGGCTCTGTGACCCTCAGCAAGTTATGTAGCTCTGTTTGCCTCATTTTCCTCAATTATAAAATGAGCTGGAGAAGAAAATGACAAAAATATCTAGAATCTTTGCCAAAGAAACCCCAAATGGTGTCATGACGATTCAGACATAACTGAGGGCAGCTAAGAAGCACAGTGGATAGAGCATGAAACCTGGAGTCATGAGGACATGGGTTCAAATGTGGCCTCAGACACTTTTGTGTGATCCTATCAGGCTTGTTGGTACTCTACCTCATCACCATATTCTGATAAGATGGTGGAGCCATGAAATTCCAAAGCTTCCATTTAAGGAGAGAGACATATCTCTATTTCTCATCTGACTATTTATCTCTGGGACTTTTCTCTGACTTCTCCACCATGCCCCAAGAACTCAATTATTAAGAAAAGCTCATCAGCCTTGTTGGTACTCCACCTCATCACCACCCTCTAATAGGTTGTTCAATATTTTGGGACTATTTTTGTCATCCATCCCAATTACATTGAAAACTTCAAGACAATAATGTCTTTCTTTTTTCATATTTGAATCTCCAAGACTTAGCACACTTCTTGGCACATAGTAAGCACTTAATAAATATATATCTTTTAATCCTTACCTTCTGTCTTAGAATCAATAATAAGTCTTGGTTCCAAGGCAGAAGAGAGGGCTAGGCAATTTAGGTTAAGTGACTTGCTCAGGGTCACACAGCTATAAAGTCCCTGAGGCCAGATTTGAACTGAGGATCTCCTATCTCCAGGCCTGGTTCTCTATACACTGAGCCATCAAGTTGTCCTTTAATAATAAGTGAGGGGCAGCTAGGAAGCACAGTAGATAGAGCATAGGGCCTGGAATCTGGAAGGCCTGAGTTTGGATCTGGCCAGACACTTCCTAGCTGTGTGATCCTGGGCAAGCCATTTAATCTTGTTAGCCTTTGTCCATCCCTTAGAGATCTTACTAGGAGAAAAGGCAAAGATTTAAAAAAAAAATTATGAGTGCATTATACCTTTCCTGTACAAGGCATTGGTACAACATGCAAAGAAAGTTACTGAACTAGGTGTACTAAAATGTGTATAATGTTCACCTCAGCTAGTTCCTATCATTATTTAACATTTTTAAGGTCAAAGAGCTTCCCTTAAAATAGAAGAGATAGACAAATACTATGACTATTTCCATTTCACAGATGAAGAAACAGTTCAAGTAATTTGCCATTATGGCAAATTTGGCTCATATGGCAAGTGGTGGAGGTAGAACTCAAGCCTCATTCTTCTAAGACCAGTATTATTTTTCAGTTATGGACTAGACTCTTTTGGCTTGTAGGAAGTACCTACTTGTTAAAGAACAGATGTCAGACCTGTCTTGAAATCTCACTGAGAACTATTTTTCACTTAACAAAAGGGTCTCTTTGAGGGCCAAAGTTTTTAACTGGGTATCCTCCATGTATGTCCAAACTGATGGGCAAGTTCACTGTGAAATAAAAGAAGCTTATGCCTTATGTGATGATTTATTTTGCTTAGTGAGGCAGTGTTTCAACTGTTAAAAATATTTCAATAGCCAGTTCAATGAATCAGCACCCAGGAAGACTAAGCTCCACTTCCTATAGATCCGTATACTTGTTTCTTCTCTCTCTAAGCCAAGAACCACTTAAAAATATTGCAGGGGCAGCTAAGTCACTCAGTGGCTAGCCAGGCCTAAAGATGGGAAGTCATGGGTTCAAATGTGGCCGCACATTTCCTAGCTGTGTGACCCTGGGCAATGCATTTAACCCTAATTGTCTAGCCCAGTGACAAACTATTCCCCTTGGGCCAGATCCAGGCTGTAGTTTGCCCATCACTGCCTTAAGCAATTCCCAAATCACTACATCTAGATGTGATGGCTTAGTGATTAGGGAATTGCTTAAGGCAGTGATGGGCAAATTACAGCCTGGATCTGGCCCACAGGGAATAGTTTGCCCATCACTGGAGCCCTTAACACTCTTCTGTCTTGAAACTGATACTTAGTATCAATTTTATCACAGAAGGTAAAGGTTAAAAAAAAAAAAACAATTAATATTGCAAATTAAGTTTTGTGAGAAAATGTCCTCAAATGGCAAAAAAAAAAAAAAAGCTGGCAGATTGGCATAGTATGATTTCCTCTAATTGTCCTCTTCCCTTTAATAAATGTTTATTGGAAGTTCAGTCTTTCACATACAGATTTCAATTCATGAATATTTTATACTGAAGATTTTGCAGATTTTCTCTGCTTCATTAAGGACCTCTTGCTTCAACAGTAAACTCCTTTATCTTTTAAAGCTGAGTTGTATAAGAGATGCCTCAAGCCACAAAAAGTCCATTTACAAAATTATAGATAAAATTTATACAGAGGTATTCCCTACAAAGATGCAGTGTGCAGTCCTCCATCCCTTCTCACCTTCTATAGCTCTTCTTCCCGGAAATCCTCAGGAAATTCACTCAGCATGCTAGAAGTCAACTGAGATTGGAAAAATTCTGTCCAAGCTATCATATAATGCTAAAGAACTATATACACAACCCTGGGCAAATCACTTTTGTGGGTCTGTTGCCTCCTCTATAAAATGAATATTATACTATGGCCCCCTTATTTCTATGTTTATAATTCTATCTCTAAATGATGTTTAAGGTCCCTCCATACAGAAGCTCTGGTGACCATGTATTTATGAAGAAGCCACTTCTTCCAACCTTCTTTTTTGGTGATATCTTTCTGGACACCTATAAAAGGAATCCAAAAAAAGGCATTAACGAGCCTGTGTAGTGAAAACAAGGGATACTATGCTGCATTGGTACTGATTTAATGTTGCAAGGCCTTCAGGATGATTTCCAGCATGTTGAGTGAATCTCCTGTGGAGGATTTCTGGAAGGAAGAGTCACAGAAGGTGAGAATGGATTACATACTGCATCTTTGTAGGGAATACCACTATGAATGAGATTATAGAACCTACTCCATAGACTACTTGTGAGGGAAACATGTATAAAATCTGAAGTGTAACATAAGAGTAGATTACTAAAATTTAGGGACATACTTTACTAGAAATTGTAATTTAAAGTTTGTAGGAGCTAAAGATTTAACGTTTTTTAATGTTCAATTTCTCTGTAATGAATTAGCCAATGAAGAGAAGTAGTCTGAACTCAAACAGAAAACTTTTATACATACCTTAATTTATTATCCTGTTTCACATAATAACAAAATTCTTCAACAAAAAAATTACTTGTCCAGGGTTACACAGCTACGGCCACGTATACTGTCTGTTGTGAGGAAGATTACATAATAATAGTTAACATCCCTGGTGCCCCACCATTACATGTCAAAATGCATAAACAGTCACCTAAACTGCTCTGTAGAATATCTGTTCCCTCAGAGCAACATTGCAAAATGAAAGAAACCTGGATTTCATGGTCTTTGGTTAAAAATATTTCCTAAAATTCAACGGTTCAGTTATTGGGAAACATTTTTGTTTAAAGCTTCCTTGTTTTGTTCTTTTTCAGAGGCCTTTTGTCCCTCTCCCCTGGCTCCATCCAGTCATCCTATAAACTCACCACTTGCTTCACTTCCATTTTTCTACCAAGAGGTGGAGGACTAGGACTCCTTATGTTCTGCTATATTTCAAGAACTATCCATTCAAAAATGTCAATTTACCTGAAGTGTTGCTATCTGCCTTCTTGAAGGGCATTCTTATGAACAAACAATCCTCCCTCATATTTATTGGTAGAAATTATGTTAACACTAGTACTCTGTTAGCTTCCTGTTAGTCTATAATGAAAGAAAGGTTGAATCACAGAATTTGAGAATTAGAAGAGATCTCAGGCACCATCCAATCCAATAAACCCTGACCTGAAAAGAATCCCAGCTACAATTCATGTGGCATTGCTCATCCTTCCTCTGCTTAAAGACTGCCAGGGATGCTGAACTTACTGTCTCTAAAGGCATCCCATTCCACTCTTGTTGTTCGGGCATGTCCAACTGATATGGGCCTGATCATGCCAATATTGTCCATGAGGTTTTCTTGGCAAAGATACTGTAGTGATTGGCCATTTCCTTCTCCAATGGATTAAGACAAACTGAGGTTAAATGACTTGGCCAGGATCCCATAGCTAGTGTCTGAAGCTGGATCAGAATTCAAGTCTTCCTGTTTCCAGCCCCAGAACTCTATCCACTGAGCCACCTAGCTACCTCCATGGCAAACAGAAGTTGAGTGACTTATCCAAGATCACATAGCTAGTCAGCATCTGAGGCCACATTTGAACTCGGGTCTTCCTGACTCTAGGCCTGACATTCTACCTACTGAGCCACCTAACTGTCACTAATTCTTCTTTTGGACAGTTCTAAATTGTTGGCAATTTCTTTGCAATTTCTACCCATTACTCCTCTTTTAGCCTTCTCATGTCAACTGGAACAAACAATTCTGATCCCTCTTCCATATGATAGCCTTTCAAATACATAAAGACAGGGATCATGCTCTCTCTTAATCCATAATAAGCATTTTTTTAGGCACTTTCAGGTACTGTACTAAGTGCTAAGCTAACAGATAGAGTAAAAAGAGCTTATGTCCTAACAGGAGACACAACATGTACAATGTATGAGACATCAGTATAAGAGCCATACAAAGAAGAGTAGATGGATGGAAGCCTTATTGGACAGGCTGGTCTCTAGAAGTTGGGGAGGAACCAGGAAGGGTTTCTTCCAGAAGATAGTGTTTGAGCTAAATGAAGGAAGCTAAGTAGTTTTCAAGGTGGAGATTAGGAGCAAAGCTAAATATGCACCGTTCCTTCTAATGATCTTCATATGACATGGGCTCAGAGCCCTTCAGTATCCTAGCTGACCTCCTCAGGAAATTCTCCATTTTAACAATGCTTTTTCCTAAATTCAGAATGCTCCCAGGACTGAACACAATAA
Organism: Gracilinanus agilis; assembly: GCF_016433145.1. Classification (NCBI taxonomy): domain Eukaryota; kingdom Metazoa; phylum Chordata; class Mammalia; order Didelphimorphia; family Didelphidae; genus Gracilinanus; species Gracilinanus agilis. Next base: position 158,319,469 of record NC_058133.1, on the reverse strand, counting down.
ATCAGATGAGGTCTGACAAGGGTAAAATTTAGAAGCATTGACAAATTATTGGAGTGGCAAGGGCAAAATAGGCATTCTAATATATTGTTGGTATGTTTATAAATGTATTCAATTATTCTGGAAAATAATTTGTAATTATGCTAAAAATCATACAATTTTTTTTAACTGTTACCTTCCATCTTAGAATCAGTACTATGTTTTGATACTAGTATTTTGAAATGGCTGGCTCTCAATCCACTCCACCACCTAATTGCCCCCTAAAAGTCATTCAATTATAATACCCTTTGACAACGTGATACTTCTGCTAGACATATAGCCAAAGGTCAAAGACAGAGGGAAAGATCCCAGATCGATAAACAAGCATTTTTAAGCTCCCACTGTATTCCAGATCTATGGCAGTTAATAGGGATAAAAAGACAGAGATTGAACTTCCTAACCTCAGTGAGGTATGTGCAAAAGTATATATTGTAGCACCCTTCTTTGTGGTAGCAAAGAACTGGAAACAAAGTGAGTGCTCATGGATTAGGGAAATGGAAGAATAAATTGTGGCATTTATTGGTTTGGGGGTATAACTATGCTATAAAGATGATAATAATTCAGAGAAACTTGAAGGCGTGTATAAATTAATGCATAAATCACCCCCCTTTTTGTATTCTGAAATTCTCATTAATTGTAGTTTAAGCATACATAGTAAGTCAGCCCATAAACTACTTATTAAATATCTACTATGTTGCAGGTATACTATATTAAAAGCTGGAGAATACAGAGAAAGGCAAAAAATAGTCTTTACTTTATCTTTTTTTTTTTTAAACCCTTACCTTACAATACTGTGTATTAGTTCTAAGGCAGAAGAGTAATAAGGGCTAGGCAGTGAGGGTTAAGTGACTTGCCCAGGGTCCCACAGCTAGGAAGTATCTGAGGCCAAATTTGAAACCAGGACTTCCTGTCTTTAGGCCTGGCTCTCAATCCACTGAGCCACTCAGCTACCCCCCTTATCTTTGCCTTCAAAGAGCTCACAGTGTAATGGGGGAGACAACGTGTAAACAGCTATGTACAAACATAAGAACAACTGTGTGTGAGCAGCTATGTACATGGGATAAATTGGAGAAAATCAACAGAGAGAAAGCATTAGAATCAAGGTGGATCAGGAAAGACTTCCTGTAGAAGGTGAGGTTTTATCTGGGATTTGAAGAAAGGGAAGAGGCAGAAGTGAGGAGACAGAGCATTCCAGGCATGGAGGAAAACCAGCAAAAAGGTCCATACTCAGGAGATGAAATTTCTTGTTTGAGGAATAGGAAGGAGCCCAATGTCACTAAATGGCAGGGTATGTGTAGTAAGCTGTGAGGTAAAAGAAGACTAGAACGGTAATAAAGGAAGATAGCTTATGAAGGGCTTTGAATGCCAAGCAGAGAATTTTATATTTGATGCTAGAGGTAATAAGAAGCCAGGGGAGTTTATTGAGGAGAAGCATGAAGGGAATGTGATCAAACCTGATTTTAGGAAGATCACGTCAGTAGTTGAATAGGGAATAAACTGGAGTGGGAAGAGCCTTGTGGTGGTCAGACCAACTAGTAGGTTTTGCAATAGTTAAGTGTGAGTTGATGAGTTCTTGCACCAGAGTGGTGGCAGTATATGAGGAGAGAATAGGATTGTTGGGGGATATGCTAGGGATATTATTAAGAATTATCACTTGTTTATTTGGATATATGTTTGAGGGTCTTGATTTTATAAGATTATTCACTTACAAAAATGAATAATATGAAAATGTGTTTTGCATGCCAATACATGTATAACCCAGATTGAACTGCTTGTCAACTTGGGGAAGGGGAAAGAAAAAGGGAGGGAGACAATTTGGATCATAAAACTTTGGAAAACTTATGTGGAAATTTGTTATTAAAATAAATAAGCCAAAAAAAATAAGATACATCCTTAAAAAAGAGATATGAAGAAAAAATTGATAAGCCTTAACCAATGATTAGATATGGGGGTGAGAGGTGGTAGGAGTTGAGGATGACACCTAAATTGAGAGCTTGGGGACTGAAGGGATAGTGGTACAAACATAGGGAAATTAGAAAGAGGGCAAGGTTTGAGGAGAAAAGATAGAGCTCAATTTTAGAAATGCTGGGTCTGAGATTTTCCCAGAGCATCTGCTTGGTGATATCCAGTAGCCAACTAGAGATGTGAAGATAGACCAGGTCTGGAGAGAGGTTAGGGCTGGATAAGTAGATTTGAAGTCATTAGGATAAAGAGAATAAGTGAATCCATAGGAGCTGATGAGAACACTGAATAAAAGCATATACAGGGAAAAGATAAAAGGAATAGTGTCCTATGGGCCACCTGTCATTAGGTGATGGGAATCTAGCAAAGGAAGACTGAAAAGGAATAGTCAGATAAGAGGAGAAACAGAAGAGAATGGTGTCACAAAAACCTGGAGAGAACATAATATCAAGGGAAAGGGGGTAATCAATAGGGTATAGAATAAAAGTAAGCAGAACCAGAACAATTCACAATAACTAACCTTGTGGAAAGAAAAAATGGTGCAATAATCTAGAACTCTGAAACCTTGTCTTCAGAAGACCAAGCCTTCCTCTTTTCCAAAGTTCATGGACTGACTATAGAACCAGGATGAGACATTCTTTGTCAGATGTGGCTAACTGTGTTGATCTGTTTAGTGTAACTGATCTTCGTTTTTAGAAAAAAGTATTGGATGGGGGGAGGGTGTCATTGGGCAGCTAGGTGGCATGGTAGATGATGTACTGAATCTGAAGTTAGATGGACCTGAGTTAAAATTTGACCTCAAATGTTTAGTAGCTGTGTGAGCTCAGACAAGTCACTTAACTCTTTGTCTCAGTTTCTCATCAGTTTCTGGAAAAGGAAATGGAAAACCACAAGAGTATTTTCACCAAGAAAACCCCAAGGGGTCATGAAGAGTCAGACATGACTGAAATGTCCAAACAACAAAGGGTGTTATTGGGAAATGGCACTGTTTGGGTTTTTTTCAAGCCCTAATAAAATGTCCATTTAATTTTTCTTAAAACTAGGAAGAAAAAAACAAGGAAAGAAATGTGAGGGTCTTAGCAAAGAAATGGATAGAGATAGTAATGTGAATTAGGACATATCAGTTATCTTTGCTCTGCAGATGGGCCGAGGTATGACTGGGATGCCAAAAACTAGGAAAGAGGACCTTAGAAGCCCAATTGTGGAGAGAGAATGGGGAAGGCATTTTGAAACAAAAACTGACTAATTCTTTACCACTAATTCTGAAGACCCTCTGCTATGGAAATGAAATCATATGACCATGAAAGGAACTAGGCACAGGTGATAGCTCCAAGCTAGATGTGTAGATAGATGAAGAAGTCAAGAAAAGAACCAGCCAAAATAACCAATTAGTAAATATGCTTCAACCTCATTGAACAGGACAGACCAATCACTCAACCAACAAGCATCTATGATGTGCCTACTATATCCTATTATTATGTTGGGTATACAAATACTTCAAGAAGATTGCATTCTGTGGGGTAAATAGGATATAAACATACAAGTGCAAGTCACACCTCCCCTTTGGATCCACATTAGCATTAGCAGGTTTGGTTCCCAAAGGGACAGCTACCATTAACTTTCAAGTTTCTAGAAACAAGCCTGTGGATGGCTATCCTAAAACTATCTCATGAACCCCTGTACTTTCTTTTTTAATCCTTACCTTCTATCTTAGAATCAGTCTGTTCCAAGGTAGAAGAGTGGTAAGGGCCTAGCAATTGGAGTTAAGTGACTTGCCCAAGGTCACAAAACTAGGAAGTCAAAATTGAACCCAGGACCTCCTGTCTCCAGGCCTGATTCTTCATCCACTGAACCACCTAGTGTAGTACAAATAGGGTTCAGGTCAGCCCTGCAAGGCCTTGTTGGAGAATTTCTGACAGTTGAGAAGGGTTTAGAATTTTGGAGGAAGTTCAGTTGACCTGGGAGACTCATGGAGAGTAGAAGGGTCAATCTGAGCTCTTTCTTTGGATTGAAACCTGGCCTATATTCTGCAGTTTTCTCTTTAAAATTGTTAGCTTAAATATTCCTTTGAATCTCCCTAACCTCCCTTATTCCCCATCTTCATTTCCCTGCCTGAATTTCTGTTGAGGTTTTGAAAGGAAGGTAGGTCAGAATGTTAGCTTTAAACTTGATTGTTTAAATAGTCAAATAGGGCTTACCCTTGTTACAAATTACCTGTTGAATCATTGTATCCAACTTTCCTAACCCTATTGATTACAAAATCACTTGAGAGCTGAATTAAGGCAGGTCCTTTCTCAGTTTCAAGTTCCTGTCTCCCCCACCTGAAGCTCTCTGTTAGGGCTACCTCGTATCCTTCATCCCTTCCAATCAACCCTAGAAATCAATAAACCCTGTTTGTCTTTAATCAAAACCTTTGGCTACTTCATTAGTTGATTGATAAAAGAGGGAGGAGGAGAGAGAGGAACAACATTCTCTCTGGGTTCAGAGGGATTGAAGGTGCCATTTTGGAGGAAGTGCAATCTCAATACTTCCTCCGGACTGTTTCTAGTTCTGCATATATGTTAAAATCTGGACAAGCCCTGGAATTGAGTGATGTCAGACAGAAAAGAAGTAGTGTCCCAGAAAAGACTTTGTCATTGGTAGTAATTGATTGAATAACCCAATTGTACATGTTGATAATTCTGGGGTTAAACATCCATTAAATGCACCTTCTTTACACACCACAGCAATGGAAATAGAACAAAAACAAAAACTGAACATTGTATAATTTTAATCAATAGGCTTAGTGAGTGTTGGTTAATTTTGCTGAACTGCCCTTCCCCCACTCTTTTCTTTGTTGGTCTACTGGAGAAGGGAGGAGGAAAAAAAAAATATCAGGAATTTAAGGTGATAGGTTATTGCATTAACCAAAGGGAACATGTATCCTTTTCCTGGGATATGTTGACAGAAGAGAAAAATGGCATCTCATTTTTTTCTACCTTGTGCAAGAGGCTATACCAAACGCTGAGGCTATAAAAATCAAAGGAAGTGGAGTTTTTCCTATGCAATACTTCCAGCCTGAAGGAATGATATTGTGAAAAGTGATCAAGTTACATACTTAGCACCAGCAAAAAAGCACACAACCCAGATGATTAAAGAGCTCTAATCACACCCACCCTCTTCTAAAGAAATTGTAGCATCACTGCTCACACTGCAGTGGAAGTCTTTCCCCAAGCATGCTTCAGTGACCAAGCAGGACCCCCCACCACCGGGGGTTCATCCTACTACCCTGCCCTTTACAGAATGAGCTGCACGCTTCACTTAGAAGGAAAAGCAATAGACTGATTGGAGTCAAATTACCACCCATCAGATCCCAGACTGTGCCAAATGAAAGGCTTTTGTTTTGTTTTGTCTTTTTGGCTACTTGTTTTACTCCTGGGTGTCATAGCTCCTGCTGCCACAATTGGTCCCCTGCCCATCCCTTTTTGAAAGGTACAATAAATAGTAGGTGGAGTTGCTTTTGAAACAAATCCTACAAGTTCAGGTTTCTTCTGTCAAATAAAGTACTCTCTGGAATTCAACACCTGTTTGCAACTCAATCTATGAGTTCATTCACTAAAGGCTCATCAGTCTTGCCCTTGGGATGCATCCCTTGCTGAAGCAAGAGGGCATTTTGCAACACAAGGGAAGATTTAATCTTTTGCTTTGCTTTTGTCTACATGAAGAAGTAACCCCAGTTTGGGTGTCTCTTATTTCTAATCCTCTCATCTTCACATTTGAGCTCCTTTTCCCCAATATCTTTAACAGTTCTAGCTGCCTTCTTTTAGAGGAAGCTAAAGAACTTTATCCAGATCTATCTATGTAAAAGTTAGGCAGAAGCTAATTATTCTTATTTAGAGAAAGAAAAATCAAAGTTGTCAAGCAGACATTTCTACTTCCCAACTCTGTTTAGATGATACTGCTTTGTGGAAAAATGTTGTGGACAGAACTATAGCTCTGTCTATACTTTCTTTCACCATCCCATTGTCCTCTCCATCAAACCATAAATGTCCATCTTTTAAAAGCTAAAGATCCTATGTACTAGGTCAGTGATGGCAAACCTTTTAGAGACTGAGTGCCCAAACTGCAACCCTCACACCGCATGTGAACCCACACCTTAGCCCAGACAGGGGAGGGAGGAAGCTCTCCCATTGGGCTGCTGTGCAGAGGGGCAAGTCATGTGAGAAATGTCCTCAGGTACACACAGAGAGGGGGATGGGAGCAGCCCCCTCAGGCAGACATGTTTCACCAACACTGTACTAGATAGTGCAGTGGATAGAGTGCCAATCCTGGAGTCAGAAGGACCTGAATCAAATATGGCTTCAGACACTTATTAGCTGTTTGACCATGGGCAAGGCACAAAACACTGTTTACCTCCATTTCTTAATCTAAAAAATGTGCTGGAAAAAGAAACCACCCCAGTATCTTTGCAAATTAAACCCTAACTGGGGTCACAAAAAGTCAGACACGACTAAATGACAAAACAATAACCATATTCACCAATATATTTGTAGCAGCACTTTTTTTGTTGTTGTTGCAAAGAATTGGTAACAAAGTACATGCCCATTGATTGGGGGATGGCTAAAATTGTGGTAATATAGTGGGATATTACTGTGCTGTAAGAAATAATATATATGAAGAACTCAAAGAATCATAGGAAGATGTGAACTAAAACACAGGAAGGAACAAAGCAGAAACAGGAAAACAATATTCACAATGTATATAGCAATGTAACTGGAAAGAACAAAACCCCAAACTGAACACTGTATAATTTTAATCAGTAAACTTGGTGAGCATTGGTTTATTTTGCTGAACTGCCCTTTTTCTCCTCTCTTTTCTTTGTTGCAGGGGATGGTTTACTGGGGAAGGGATAAGGAAAAAATATATAAGGAATTAAAAGTGATATAAAAATGAGAGCTTACAAGAAATTTTTTTGAAGTTTAACTATATAACACTTTTTGTATGCCAGACACTGTGGCAAGTGCTTTACAATTATTATCTGTTTGATCCTTACAACAACCCTGGGAGTTAGGGTTCTTGTCTCCATTTTACAGATGAGAAAACTAAGGCTGACAGAAGTGAAATGACTTGTTCAGAGACGTACAAATAGTAAGTACAAACTCAGGTCTTCCTCACTTCAGACCCAGTGTTCTATCCACTGAATCACCTATCATCTTTTATGGTTACAAAGAAGTAGAAGGAAAATACTTAATACAGGTGAAGTGGCTAAACAAATTATAATAAATTAATGTATAACATCCCTTGTGGACCCACTCTTCCAATATTCATTGACCCTGACAAATTGGGTTTCCAGAGGAGGGCCTGCTATTATTCCAGAAGTTATGGGGCAGCTGGATGGCTCAGTGAATTGAGAGCCAGGCCCAGAGATGGGAGGTCCTAGGTTCAAAGATACTTCCTAGCTGTGGGACTTTGGGCAAGTCACTTAACCCCCATTGCCTAGCCCTTACCACTCTTCTGCCTTGGAACCAATACACAGGATTGATTCCAAGACAGAAGGCAAGGGTTTAAAAAAAAAAAAAAGTTAGAGGAATAATCTTATGAGTTACTGCCCTCTGATTCTCATGAGGTTCCAAGAGAATGCTGCCATTTAATAATCAATTAATAGATTTAATTAGCTTTTATAAAAAGTGATTTACTGGGAGCAGCTAAATGACTCAGTGGATTGAGAAGCAGGTTTAGGAGATAAGAGGTCCTAGGTTCAAATATGACCACAGGAACTTCCTGGCTATGTGACCCTGAGCAAGTGACTTAACTCCCCATTGCCTAGCCCTTACTGATCTTCTGCTTTAGAATCAATACTCAGTATTAATTCCAAGATGGATGGCAGGGGTTTTTTAAAGTGATTTACTGAGAAAGTATAGTAAGAACAGTTACTGTAAAATGTTCCTCCCAATCTGGGAGGTACACTTTCTCCTTGCATACACAAGGAAATGGTGAACTCAGACTTAAAGTTTAATGGTTGTGAGAAATATATGTATAGAACTCAGAATGGTAACTGGATAGTTACCCTGATCCGACTTCTGTTCCTTTCCCCCTTTTGGGGCATCCTCATGAAGTTTGCTACAAGGTGTGGTGCTGGTGGTAGGCAGGTTGCTCTAATGGGCTGGGTCCTCACAGCTATGGCTTCTCTTTTGAATCAGCTGATCTACTGGCAGGCCAGGCTGTTCAGCTGCCAACCCACAATTTCTTCAGACCTTGCATATTTTCTCAAGGCTATTGCTTGGTCAGCTTCTGGCTCCTGTGGCTAATTGGCCTCAGTGTATTCTGCTACCACTTATATTTATCAGTAGGAACACTGGATCTCCAGAACTCATAAGCTTCGTGACTGGGCAAGCTCACCTCCAGGTACTTGTTCAATTAATATACCAACACAAAGAGATACAAATGGCCATGTACTTATAACTGCAATAGCCAAATAAGAAATAGGGCAGTTGCTATAAGAAATGGCAAGCAGGATGATTTCAGAAAAAGCTGGAAAGATCTACATGAACTGATGCAGCGAAAAATAAGCAGAACAAGAGAACATTGTACACCGTAACAACAATATTACACAATGATCAACTGTGAACACTTGGCTTTTCTCAGCAATGCAATGATCTGGGACAGTCCTGAAGGACTTTTGACAGAGAATACTATCCATCTCCAGACAAAGAACTGTTGGAGTCAGATGGATGCAGATCAAAGCACACTATTTTTCACTTTAAAATATTTGTTTTTGTTTTGAGATTTTGGTTTTATGAGTATGCTCTTACAACAGTGACCAATATGGAAGTGAGTTTTGCATGATAATACATGTATCACCCAGATCAAATTGTTTACCATCTCTGAGTGGGGAGAAGAAAGGGAGAGAGGGAGATAGTTTGAATCTTATAATTTTGGGAAACATTTGTTGAAAATTTATTACATGTAATAGGAAAAATAAAATATCTTTGAATTTTAAAAAAGAGGGCAGTTGCCCTTTTCTCACCTAGCAGCTCAAAATAGTCCTTCTTCCTCATAACCATAAAGGAAAAACCATACTTGGACATGAACATTTTATGTATATATATATATATATGTGTGATACATATATATATATATATATATGAAGTTCTAGTTCAGAAACTCCCAAGTTATCCATTTTTCAGTCTCCGGAACCAATTTGATTCTACTCATTACCTAGTGAATCTCTGAGACTCCTTTTGTGGTGACTGACTCCCCTCAAGTTTCCACATAGTACCTTAACTAGATAGAAGATATCTGTACATGGTTGAAGAACTACCCCTATGCTTCCATTGGTCAGACTACTTTTTTTTTAAATATAAGTGATGGTTTCAGAAAAACCTGGGAAGATTTATAAAAGCTGATAGAAAGTGAAGCGAGCAGAACTAGGAGAATATTATACAACAGCCACATTATACTGGCAATCAATTATGAAAGAATTACCTACTGTGATCAATACAACAATCCACCACAATCTCAAAGGACTCATGATGAAAATTGTCATCCACCTCTAGAGAGAGAACTGATAGATTCTGAGTACTAACTGAAGCTTATTTTCTTTCCTCCTATTTATTTTTCTTGCCATCCTCCCTCCACAACATGGCCAATGTGGAAATTGATTTTGCATGACTTTATTTGTATAATGGATATCATATTTCTTGCCTTCTCAATGCATGAGGAAGGCACCAAAAAGAGGGAAAGAATTCAGAACTGAAAAATAAATATTTTTGAATATTTAAAAAGGAAAAAAACAAGATTGTTGATTACTGTAATTTGAGTGGTTACATTAATTAAGGAAACGTGTGTTATCTTAACAAATGCATGAGGGATTAAGTATTAGAACTGAGTCTTAAAGTCTGAATTTCGCAAATGTTTTGATTTGGGTTGTTAATTGACAAACAAAAAATACTACTGGGTTTTGTATTCTCTTCACTTTTCAATAAGTTTTGTAATTGTAAAGAAAAATTGTAATAGAATAGGATCATGCCCTAAGAAACAGTAAATTTGAAGAATTAAGAGAAGTGTGGGAAGACATGTGAAATAATACAGAATGAAGAAAGCAGATACAGGAAAATATGCATGATTATAAGAATTTAAATGGGTGGGAAGGGAACTTTGGGGAAAGTAGGTGATGAAAAAACAAAAAGATAGCAATAACATTTATTGAGAAAAATTAAGTGGAAAGAATTTTTTTAAAACCAACAACAAAATGAAAGTTGTGTAATTATACTAATTAAGCCTGGTCTGCAAGAGCTGAAAAAAATGTACCTCTCTCCTATCTTTGTAGAGACAAGTTGAACATTGCATACAGTGTTAGACAATTGATATGTTGGTTGATTTTGCTGAACTGCCTTTTTTCTCTTTTGATCTTTGTTACAAGGGAACATTTGTTGTGAGTTGGAGAGTATATCTGGAAATTAAAACGATGAAAATCAAGAAATATTAATAAAAATATATTTTTAAATACTATAGACTCCTCTAACATTTCATCTTGAGTTATAAAGCAACAACCTACCTTATGTGTCTGGAATATCTTTTTAACCCTTACCTTCTGTCTTAGAATCAATACCAAATTTAGTTCCAAGGTAGAAGAGTGGTAAGGGCTAGGCAGTGGGGGTTAAATGATTTGCCCAAGGTCACTAACAGGTAGGAAGTATGTGAGGCCCAATTTGAACCCAGGACCTCCCATCTCCAGGCCAGGCTCTCTATCCCCTAAGCCACCTAGCTGACCCTATATTATTACTTTTAATAGTGTTTGGGACACTTTTAGGCATAAAATTTGTCAGAAACTGCTTCCAGCTTATTTCATGATGACTAATTTTTAGAAGTTTAAGCAAAAATAAATTGAAGTGCCACAAAAAGTAAAACACCCATGAGACCTGAATTATTTTCTTGAAAGTGTAAGATTCTAGTGAAAGCTTATTGAAGGAGAATAATGAAAAAGCTACAGCCATCCCACTATTGGGCATATAACCCTAAGAAAGTCAAAAGATAGAAGCAAAACTCTCATCTATACTAAAATCATCATAGCAACACTCTTTATTATGATCATAAAGAACCAGAAACTGCCTATGAATAGGGCAGGGACTGAAAAAATGATGGCCTACGAATATAGGAGAAGCAACATAGCATAGTGGATAGAGAACTGACTTAAGAAAAACCTAGGTCCAATTTCTACCTATTCCCTGTAGACTGTATAACACTGAGCAAATGAATGAACCGCTTGATGCCCCTGGCAGCTCTCTAAGACTATTTGTATATATTTGTATTTGTCTTAGAGACTATACACATGAAATTCTAGATCCAGGCCAAAGGAAAAAAAAAAGAATGGAATGGAATATTATTTTGCTGTAAGAAAAGACAAGTAAAGGAATTCAGAGAAACATGAAATAATTTGTACAAACTGCTACAGAGTAAAAAGAGTAGAAGCAAAAAGACAGTTATACAGTGACTACCACAATTTAAATAAAAGACCATTAAAGGGAAGCTTCTTTTGAGTAGGTGAAAAATTAATGATGGTCCTGCAGAAAAACTACTGAAACATACCTCCCTGCTCGGTCCATTAAAAAAAAAAAAAAAGAATTGAAGTCAGAAACTCTAAGTATTCTTAGGTCATCTTTAGGACTGGCTAGTCTCATGAAAATGTGGTGTGACTATATAAATATGTTGACAGATGGAGAAGAAAAATCAGGGGAAAGGATTTCTCAATTGCTAAAAGGTTTCAATAAACTATTTCCTTTCCATTGGTACTAAGGATAGATATATCCACTGTGGAATTCAATGAGAGCTGATTTCTGTTCAGTGTGTAGTCTTACTTCAAATTCTTTAGCTTGCCATTCAAAACCTTCCATGACTTAATTTGGTTTCCCTCTACCCTTCCTGATTCATTCCATATTAGTCTACCTATACTTTATACTCCATCTAAGCTGGACTATTTATTGAATACCTGAATACTCCAAATAGATCTTGTTTTCCTATTTCTATGCCTTTCCTGATGTCATTCCTTCCACTTCTTATACCCTTCCAGGTCCAGCTCAAATGTCTTCTCCATGAACTCTTCCCTTCTTACAATTGTCCAAATGGCTTTTTTTCCTTTCTCTGATCACCAAGGAAAATGTTTATTGCACTTTTCACATATTACTTTGATCATCTTTATTTGGGTAGTGTTCTTTTGACTTTTTGGCTGTGAGTTTCTTGAGGATAGGAATCCTACTTTAGTCAACTTTGGTTGTTGAATCATGATTATGGTTTATCACAAGGCCTATGCTTGGCTCTAGCCAAAAAGGTCTATCTATGTCAATCCCTGCCCTTTATCTGTCATCCCTGCTTGTCTTGGCTTCATTGCTCTGAGGGTTGCTTGTCTTTTCAATAGGGGAATTATAGTCCCCAGTTTTTCATCCATGCCCCAACCTTGTATTCTGAAAGAAAGTTACTTATAGAGTAACTAATTGGAGATAGTTATGGGCTCAAAGTCTAGGGCTTTCTCCAGCAAAAGGATGGGGTAGGGAGGAAGTAAAAAGATACCTCATATTTGTACATCAGGCATAAATACAAAAGGCAGTTTATCCTCATAGATAAAGGAATGCTGGCATGGATGTGGCAGTTTAAGCTTTACAAAGCACTTTACATATATTGTCTCACAGCATTTTTGTGTGGTAGGTACTATTAATAAGCAACAAAGAATCATAGAATGATTAGAACAGAATCCAGGAACTTACTGGTACTGGCATCAGTACCAATGCACTGACATTATTTTGAAAGCTAATATTCAAGCCTCTTTGGTACATAGTTTCTTTGTAAGCTTGCTAATTTAGCAATTTTACATTTCATATCTACTGGGCATAGTCTGATCAAATACCAAGTGGGATCTTCTTTCCAGTGGTCTTGCTTTCTCTAATGGAGATTCTTTCCTTGATGCTAGTCTTCTCCCACTGCTACTGAACCCACAACCTCTCCTGTAGTTGCTGCTTTTCTCATTCCAGGTCTGCTAGAGCCTTTCGGAGCTTTTGAGGGTAATACTAAAGGAAGAAAACACATCCCAGACTAGTCTCCTGTTCCTTGTGGGGAAGAGCAGTTCCTTGTTCCCATTGTAGAAGGAAGGAAGGACTTTAGAAGGTCCTCCTCTATGAATCATATCTTGTTGGAATGTGGAAGCCAAGAGGGATGCTAGTTTGAAGCCAACTCTTCTATTTGGTGATGCATCTGCCTTTTTTTTTTCTCATTTAAGCAACCAATGGAGAGACTTAACTCACTAATGAGTCATACATAGCCTCAAGTTTCTACAAAGCCCTCCTGGGAGAAGTAGAAATATTTTTTTTATGCTTCAAAACAGGGGAACCTGTTACAAAAATAATACCCAGGACTTTACTCTTCTTTTTTTACGTAGGTTTTGTGTGTGTGCGCCTGTGAATGAAATGGATTAGAGCTATAACTTTCTGACTGGTGTTATAATCTCCAGTTAATTTACTCTGCAGACTGTTCTAAACTCTGCTCCTAGATTAACTTTCCAAGAAGATCTTATCATACAGCCTTTATTCTTCAATACTTATGAACTATGATTTCATCAGAATTCAGGTACTTCCTTTAATTCAAGTCAACAAGCATTTAATATGTATCTATTAAGTGTTAAGCACTGTTCTAACGCCAGGAATACAAAAATGCAGAAGTCTCTGCCACTTCCAAAAGTTTGCATTTTATCATGGCGAAACTACACAGATGAGTGAAAACAACATAATTTTTTTAAGAGGGAAAGGAAAGGAAATTGGGACCCTAATTAGGAGAATCAGTTACTAGAGATTATTACCCTCCAGGTGCAAAGTAGAACTTGTATTCTGATGTCATAACTTTCCAAAACCCAAGGTTGACTGCATGCTAGGATGAAGACTTTAGTTTAGACAGTCACTTGTACTGCAAAAGGAGAGAGCCTTGATGCCAATAAATTAAAGACCACATTTTGTTCTGCCTTTTGAGATTCTTCCTCCTAACCCTGCCCTGCCAAATTGCTCACCTTTGTGTAACATAACAATCCTTTTAAGTACTGCAAAAGTCTGGGAATGAGGATTGTCCACAGTCAATAAGCATTTTTACTAAATATCAACTGTGTGCCAAGCACTGTCCTAAGGTCTGGGAATATTAATAATATGAGTAGAAGAAAGATTGTCCCTGTCCTCAAGGAATTTAAAATCTTATGGGGAAAGACAATATACAAAAGGAGGTTGAAAAGTGGGGAGGGGACCAAAGAATATGAAGTGCAGGGTTATGATGTTTTGGGGGTGGAAACTAAGCAAAGAGGCTAATGGGAACTGAAGAGATGGATAGAAAATTCTGAGTCCACTATAAAGGAAGGCTTTGGGAGAAGTTTTTTGCTTTACCTCCCAATTAGAGGGGAAAGACAACTGATTGTTGAAGTTTAGCAATCTCCCAAATGATAAGATTTTCTGGTGATGGGCTTTTCCTGGGGGAAAGTATGATGTAGAGAGGTAGTGAAAATTGGTGATGATCTGAATATTATTTCATCAGTGTAGAAACAACCTCCCTTTTCTTCTTATTCTGGATACTAGAGTTTAAGTGATTTGATCATTCATGAATAACCAATATGTCACAGACACAGGTCTTACACCTGGGTCTTCCTTACTCCAGGGCAAAAATTCTGTTCATTATGGCACACTTTTTAAATGCAAGACTTATGATACTCACTTTACACAGGAGAAAACTGAGGCTTAGGGAAATTTCATGCTTTGTATAGGCTCAATTAGCTAGGAATCAGAAGCACTGATTCAAGTTTAGGTATCAATCCCAGGCTCTATTTTATCCCAGATGCTTCTCCCCCACCCCCCCTTTCTTTTTTTCTTGTCATGCAAAAAACACTTCCATATTGGTCATTGTTGTAAGAGCAAAGTAATATATAACCAAAACCCCAAAATAAAACCAGAGATACACTGATGTGAAAGATGACTCCCAACAGTTCTTTTTCTGGAGGTGGATAGCATTTCCCATCATAAATCTTTCAAGATTGTCCCAGATCATTGCATTGCTAAGAGTAGCCAAGTTTTCACAGATAATCATCATCCAATATTGCCGTTATGTTCAGCTTTTTTTGAAATCATCTTGCTTATCATTTCTTATAGAACAATAGTATTCCATTACCAACATATACCACAATTTGTTCAGCCATTCCTCAATTGATGGACATCCCCATAATTTCCAATTCTTTGCCATCACAAAAAGAACAACTATAAATATTTTTCTACAAGTAGGTCCTTTACCCTTTTTCATTATCTCTTTGGGAAACAGACCCAATAGTGATGTTACCAGATCAAAGGATATGCAGAGTTTTATAGCCCTTTGGATATAGTTCCAAATTGCCCTCCAGAATAGTTGGATCAGTTCATAACTCCACCAACAATGCGTTGGTGTCCCAATTTTGCCACATCCCTTCCAACAATTATCACTTTTCTGGTCAATATGATAGATGTGAGGTTGTTTTAATTTGCATTTCTCTAATCAAGAGTGATTTAGAACATTTTTAATATGATTATTGGTAGCTTTGATTTCTTCATCTGAAAGTTGCTTGTCCATATATCCTTTGACTATTTGTCAGTTGGGGAATGGCTTGTATTCTTGTAAATTTGACTTAGTTCTTTATAAATCTGAGAAATTAGACCTTTGTTAGAGACATTTGTTATAAAAATTATTTCTCAGCTTGTTGTTTCCCTTTTAATCTTGGTTAGAGTAGTTTTGTTTATACAAAAGCATTTTATGTAAAATAAATAATTTTGATTATATTAAATCAAAAAGGTTTTGTACAAACAAAAACAATGCAACCAAAATCAGAAGGGAAACAACAAATTGGGGGAAAAATCTTTATAACAAAAAACTCTGACAAGGGTCTAATTACTCAAATATACAAGGAGCTAAATCAATTGTATAAAAAATCAAGCCATTCCCCAGTTGATAAATGGGCAAGGGACATGAAGAGGCAATTCTCAGATAAAGAAATCAAAACTGTCAATAAGCACCTGAGAAAGTATTCTAAATCTCTAATAATTAGAGAAATGCAAATCAAAACAACTCTGAGGTATCACCTCACACCTAGCAGATTGGCTAAAATGACAGCAGGGGACAGTAATAAATGTTGGAGGGGATGTGGCAAAATTGGGACATTAATACATTGCCGGTGGAGTTGTGAACTGATCCAACCATTCTGGATGGCAATTTGGAACTATGCCCAAAGAGTTCTAAAAGAATGCCTGCCCTTTGATCCAGCCATACCATTATTGGGTTTGTACCCCAAAGAGATCATAGATAAAAAGACTTGTACAAAAATATTTATAGCCGTGCTTTTTTTGGTGGCAAAAAACTGGAAAACAAGGGTATGACCTTCAATTGTGGAATGACTGAACAAATTGTGCTATATGCTGGTGATGGAATACTATTGAGCTCAAAGGAATAATAAACTGGAGGAATTCCATGTTAACTGGAAAGACTTCCAAGAACTGATGCAGAGTGAAAGAAGCAGAGCCAAAAGAACATTGTACACAGAGACTGATACATTGTGGTAAAATTGAA
Organism: Gracilinanus agilis; assembly: GCF_016433145.1. Classification (NCBI taxonomy): domain Eukaryota; kingdom Metazoa; phylum Chordata; class Mammalia; order Didelphimorphia; family Didelphidae; genus Gracilinanus; species Gracilinanus agilis. The sequence goes on along the minus strand of NC_058133.1, from coordinate 158,302,882 downwards.
TGTAATGGACTTCTGTACTAGCAGCAATACAATGATCCAGGACAATTCTGAGGAATTTATGGAAAAGAACGCTACCCACATTCAAAGGAAGAACAGTGGAAACACAGAAGAAAAACAACTGCTTGAACACATGAGTTGATGTGGACTTGATTGGGGATGTAGACTCAAATGACCACACCAATGCAACTATCAATAATGTGGAAATAGGTCTTAATCGATGACACATGTTAAAATCAGTGGGGGGAAGTGAAGGGGAAGGTAAACATGAATCATGTAACCATGGAAAATTTTTCTAAAAAATAAAAATTTTTTTTAAATAAAGCATTTTAATTTAATCAAAATTATTTATTTTATATCTTATAATACTCTTTATCTCATTTGGTCATAAATCATCCCAGTTGCTTCTCAGTGTTGATTGTCCCATCACATCTTCCATTCCCACCCACCCCCAATCAGTCTTCATAAAGGATTTCTGTTGGAGTTAGTATAGAAGGAATATTAGACTCTAAATCAGAATAATGATGATAGGAACAGCTGATCATGGATGTAAGTAGCACTTCAAGCTTCACAAAGCACTTTACATATACGCTCATTTGGTCTTCACAACAGCCTTTTGAGGGACTACTGCTGGCATTACTGCTAATAACAGCTTGCATTTATATAGTACTTAATATGTACCTAGCACTTTATAAATATTGTCATTTGATTATTTTCCCCATTTTATAGAGAAGGAAACTGAGACTCACTCAGATAAGTTACATAGCTACTATTAAAGGCAGGGCTTAAATCTAGGTTTCCATTTTGCAGAGTTGTAAAGGACTTCACAGTAGCCCACCATGATTTCTACCACTATGACCTTCCAGCTTGCTTCTGTTATGTAACAGGCAGCTGGATTTAGGCTGAGGAAGACCTAGTTTCAAATCCTCCTTCTATCATTTATTATGTGATCTTTAGCAAGTCATTTAACCTCTCAGCTTCAGTTTCATCTTTAAATGGTGATAATAAATACATGTATAATCCAGGAGAATTGCTTGTCAGCTCTGGGAAGGGAAAGAGAAGAGGGAAGGGAGAGAACATGAATCATATAACCATGGAAAAAGACTTCAAAATAAATAAACAAATAAATGAATGAATTCTATTTTTTTAAATCATAATAATACCTCTAGGGCCCATCTTACAAAGTTGCTGTACTGATCAAATGAGATGCTGATGTAAAATGGGGATAACTAAATGGTTTAGTGGATAGAGCACCAGGCCTGGAATCAGGAAGACCCGAGTTTTAATCTACTTGCTAGCTGTATGACCCTGGGCAAGTCATTTAACCCTGTTTGCCTCAGCTTCCTCAATCTATAAATAAGCTGTAGAAGAAAATGCTCTCTAGTATCTTTGCCAAGAAAACTTCAAATGGGGTCACAAAGAATCCCACATGACAACAACAAAAAATGTAAGAATTTTGTAAATATTAAAGAGCCATATGCCTGTGAGTTGGTATCATTCTTATTCTGCCTTAGAATCCCGAGTTTTTTAACTACTCTGAGACCCTCATGCAAAAATGAGCAAGGTATTCCAGATGTGGTAAAAGAACCAGTGTGGATGGGCCTACTTTATTTGGAGAACTATTGGGAGTTGGAGGTGGGGTAGACTGGCTTAGAAGACAGACTCGATAGTGTCAAGAGTAATGTATTTGCCCCCACAAAACTTGGATTTGATTTCAAGCTCTGCCACTTTATTAACAAGAGTTTGAAAAAGCCACTTGGCTTTTCTAAGCCTCAATTTCCTTTTCTATAAAATGGAGATAATAAGGTATGTGTCTACCTCACTGGCTTCTTGTAGGGATCAAATGAGTTTCTAATCCTCAGCTTATTCATCTGTAAAATGGATATAATAATGTGTTTTCCTCACAGAGTCTCAAAAGGATCATCAAATGGGTGAATGTGGATGTAGCCACATGTGATGCTCTGTAGAAATATCAGTTGTTTATTAATATTATCACCATCATCGTCGTCGTTAGCCTGGAGCTCTACCCAATCTCTGAATGCCTAGCATTGGCTTTGACATGGGGGAAATGACATTGCGAGTCCAGCGGCAATGGGTTGGCGTGACCTAAGGAGTGTACTCCTTTAGTCCTCCCAGCCGCTTCACTTCATCCTTTCACTTGGCATCTTCTGATCGAGTCTGTCAGGATCTCCTTGGCCTCCAGCGTGAGAAAGAGCACGCCCAAATGTTCCTAGATTGCAAAGGGGGTGTGGTGAACCTTGTGAGGAGCGCGAGAAAAATCTTCAGAGCTTATACTGCGCAGCCGCCAAATTCAATCCCAAGCTTTCCGCGCGCTTCTTTCTGTTCTCCAGCTTTTGGACCTCGGTTTGGTCCCCCTAGTGGCGTACGGGTGGAATAGATAGTCGGCTCTGAGCTCAAAGCTCTATCGGAAACAGCAGGGGACGCTGTAGGGCGCTGTTTCAGAAGGGGGAGGGGAGGGAACCTGGAGAATAAAGGGAGAGGGGGAGTGAATTTGGGGAAGGGCAGGATTACTTCGGGATGCGCTTAGGCTGCTATATGTACAGTTCAGAGTCGGGTATAGATTCAGGAGATGGGGAGTAGGTAATAGGCATGAGGTCCTCTTAGGCCTCAGGGAATGGAGAAGAGTGAGAGTTGAGGTAGGGGGATAAAGAGTATGAGAGGATTTGTAATATTCTTAGAGAAGTGCATGGACAAGCACGTGTTCTGGCCCACGAAACAGAGATGCTGGTGGTTATTGGACGAAGACTACCGAGTTAAAATTTAGTACGAAGCTGAGTGGAAAAGATGGGATGAGGGTAGGGGATGAAGTGGCCTGGAGGCGGGGACACAAGGCAAAGTAGAGTAGAATGCAGAGTGGGGCCGAGTGTATCACAAGACTGGGCGCATAGCTCAGATTCTGGGGGCCATGGGGACCGAGGACATTGTGTTGTAAGGCCCAAGTGACTTTTGGGACAGAGGCCGGGCATTGATTGCAGGGGTGGGGTTTGGAAGGCAAGGTCGAGGAAGGAGAGGGGAAAAGGGGATCCCCTTGGGAAAACTGCGCGGTGTGGGGTCGCTTGGGTCTCAGATAAGGAAGGATGACATAGCAGAAAATCAACACAGTGTTATCAGGGGCAGGCACAGCAGGCGGCGGCGGCAGCGGCGGCGGCGGCGGCGGCGGCGGGCGGGGCCGGAGGAGCAGCGCACCAGCCCTCCAGCACCGGAGCGCCTCTGTTGCCAATCGCTGCCTCCGCCTTTCACTCCTTGTCCAGGCTCTGAGCTTGCAGCGCGGCCCGAAGCTTGGGACCAGGGGGCAGAAGTGGGGTGTGGGACCCGGCCCTTTTGCAAAAAAAGGAGGAACTACGGAGTGGGCGCTGGTGACGCTAGCTGCTTTGCCGGGGGTGGGAGGCGGGTGGCCCGGGTCCGCATGGCGAGCTTCCCCGCCCGTGGCGGCGGCGGCGGCGTACCCCCGCTGCTGCTGCTGCTCCTGCGGCGGCGGCAAGCGCGCGGCTGCTCCTCAGTGTGGGCTCTGGCCGCGGCCCGTTCTCCGCTGCCCGGGCGCTCGCGCTGCTGTAGCAGCGGCCCTAGCGCCGCCTCCGGGCCGCTGCCGCCCTCCGCGGGGCAGGCTGCACGGCTTGCGCGGCTGCTGGGGCTCCGCGCCGGGGGCCCCAGCAATCGCAGGTGTGGGGCGACCCTCGGCACTGACGCCGGAGACAGGCCGGCTCGGCGAGTCGCTGCTACTCGGGTCCGGAGCGAGGATTCGGCGACTGTCGCGACGGGAAGTGGCGGCGGCGTCCGAGATGATTCGCTCCAGCACCCTCCAGCCGTCGGCCGCTCCGAAGCCATGAAGCTCATGGGTTTGGCATATCCCGAGCGCTGGAGGTTAACAGGTAGGGGATTCCCTTCTCCCCCTGGTCTGCTCACCCTTGACACTGACTCCAGTGGCCCCAGCACTCTTGTCTTCTGCCTAAGGCCAACTAGGCAGCTGGGCCGTGCCTGCCCTGGCCACAGTGACCATTGAGTGACCACTGCTACGATCAGATTTGTCATAGCCAAGGCTGAGTTGTGTACAACTTAATTTTTTTTTTTTTGTTGTTGTTGTTTTTTGTTTTTTGTTTAAGAGAAAGGGTAGGATGAGGCAGGGAGGAGCATGGAATTTTGAGCCAGAAAACCTACTTGTTTTTGAATCCCACCGCTACTGCTTAGCCTAACCAGTATGTCCATGGGCTTCCCGATTCTGAGCCTCAGTTTCCTCATCTTTTAGGGACAAAACCATCTCAAAGTGGTGAAGAGTGTTGGATTTGGTCGAGAGGAACTGAGTTAAAATTCTCATTGCCACTTAATAGTTTTGTGACTAGGGCAAATAGATTCCACTGCTGGGGTGGATGGGATGGATCTCTGAGGTCTCTCAATTCTAAATTCATCCTAGTCATCTCTGATTTTGTGTCTTCAATGAGGAGACAAATTCCTTATTGTTGCTGTATATGAAGTTTTTGGCTTCACAAGCTTTGCAGGGGCAGAGAGATCAATAGATCAGTGTGACTAATTTTTTTTTTTTTTAACCATTCAATTCACAATTCAGCCAACATCTCCATCTAGTTTGTGGACTCTAGTCAAGTAGAGCATCTATACATCATACAGGTGGATTGCTTAGCTAGAAACTTGGTTGATCTATTTTGATCCTGGCTACATTTTCAAACAGATTGAATTTTCAGTCAATCAACAACCATTTCCTAAGACTTGAAATCTCTGTCAGGCACAGTGCTCTAGAGATACAGAGAAAGGCAAAAACACAAAAACAGCCCCTACTCTCAAGAAGTTTATTTAATATGAGAGAGACTACATGCAAATAGTATATTCATGATAGATACAGAATGAGGGGAAGGCACAAGGAAGACCCATAGAAGATAGTGTTTGAACTGAGTTTTTTTAAACCTTTGTTTTCTGTCTAAGAATTGGAAAAGAGTAAGGGCTAGGCAATTGGGGTTAAATGACTTGCTTAGAATCTAAAAGCTAGGAAGTGTCTGAGGTCATATTTGAACCCAGGTTCTCATTCCAAGCCTGGCATTCTATTCACTGAGCCATCTTGCTGCTCTTGAACTGAGACTTTAAAGGAGTCAGTATTGTCAAGAGATGGAGGAGTATAGGGGACAGCTGATGAAAAGATATGGAGATGGGACACCCTCGTGTATGAGGGACAGCAAGTTAAGTCATGAAGTCCATGGTATAGAAAGGCAGGAAAGTGGTAGGTTTTGAATAGAATGATGTGCCAAACAGGACTTTATATGTGATACTGGATGCAATAGAAAGCACTAGTTTATAGAGCAGAGAAGCTATGTGGTTATCAGCCTTGTCCTTTAGGAAAATTACTTTGGAAATCTTGTGAAGGATGGATTCCAATTTAGGATCCTATGAAATTATTCCAAGAGGTACAATGAATAGAGAACCTTCAAAACCAGGACTGCTTTTTCGACATTCTAGTCCACATGCATAAGGTCACTTATCAGTGCTAATCTATGTCCACTCTTTAGGTTCAGAGAAAGTTTTCACCTGCATTAGCAGAAGAAAATTCCTCATCCTGGAATTCTCTTAGCTAGTGAAATCACAAGTCTAGTTGCCATCTCTATTCCTAGGAAAAATGCTAAATTTAAGGATATCAGTTACAACTTTTTTTTTTCAAACATTTTATTAATATTCATTTTTAACATGGTTACATGATTCATGCTCCTCCTTTCCCCATCGCCCCCCACACTCCCCCCACCCATGGCCGATGCACATTTCCACTAGTTTTGTCATGTGTCCTTGATCAAGACCAATTTCCAAATTGTTGGTAGTTGCATTGATGTGGTAGTTTCGTGTCCACACCCTCAATCATGTCCACCCTGACCCATGCGTTCAAGCAGTTGTTTTTCTTATATGTTTCCTCTCCTGCAGTCCTTCCTCTGAATGTGGGTAGCATTCTTTACCATAAATCCCTCTGAATTGTCCTGGGTCATTGTATTGCTGCTGGTACAGAGGTCCATTACATTCAATTTTACCACAGTATATCAGTCTCTGTGTACAATGTTCTTCTGGCTCTGCTCCTTTCGCTCTGCATCTGTTCCCGGAGGTCTCTCCAGTTCGCCTGGAACTCCTCCAGTTTATTATTCCTTTTAGCACAATAGTATTCCATCACCCGCATATACCACAGTTTGTTCAGCCATTCCCCAATTGAAGGACATACCCTCCTTTTCCAATTTGTTGCCACCACAAAAAGCGCAGCTATAAATATTTTCGTACAAGTCTGTTTATCTATGATCTCTTTGGGGTACAAACCCAGCAATGGTATGGCTGGATCAAAGGGCAGGCATTCTTTTATAGCCCTTTGAGCATGATTCCAAATTGCCAGCCAGAATGGCTGGATCAGTTCACAGCTCCACCAGCAATGCATTAATGTCCCAATTTTGCCACATCCCCTCCAACATTCATTACTCTCCCCTTCTTTCATTTTAGCCAATCTGCTAGGTGTGAGGTGATACCTCAGAGTTGTTTTGATTTGCATTTCTCTAATTATTAGAGATTTGGAACACTTTCTCATGTGCTTATTGATACTTTTGATTTCTTTACCTGAAAATTGCCTATTCATGTCTCTTGCCCATTTATCAATTGGGGAATGGCTTGATTTTTTATACAATTGCTTTAACTCCTTGTATATTTGAGTGATTAGACCCCTGTCAGAGTTTTTCGTTATAAAGATTTTTTCCCAATTTGTTGTTTCCCTTCTGATTTTGACTACATTGTTTTTGTTTGTACAAAAACTTTTTAGTTTAATATAATCAAAACCATTAAATTTACATTTTGTAATTTTCTCTCTTGCTTGGTTTTAAAGTCTTTCCTTTCCCACAGATCTGACAAGTAAACTATTCTGTGTTCACTTAACATGTTTATAGTTTCCCTCTTTATATTCAAGTCGTTCACCCATTCTGAATTTATCTTGGTGTAGGGTGTGAGATGTTGATCTAGACCTAATCTCCCCCATATTGTTTTCCAAATTTCCCAGCAGTTTTTGTCAAATAGTGGATTCATGTCCCAAAAGTTGGGCTCTTTGGGTTTATCATACACTGTCTTGCTGATGTCATTAACCCCAAGTCTATTACATTGATCCTCCTCTCTATCTCTTAGCTAGTACCATATTGTTTTGATGACTGCTGCTTTATAGTAGAGTTTAATATCTGGTACTGCTAGGCCCCCTTCCTTCACATTTTTTTTCATTATTTCCCTTGATATTCTTGATCTTTTGTTATTCCAAATGAAATTTGTTATAGTTTTTTCTAATTCAGTAAAGAAGTTTTTTGGTAGCTTGATAGGTATGGCACTAAATAGGTAATTTAATTTGGGTAGAATTGTCATTTTTATTATGTTAGCTCGTCCTACCCATGAGCAATCAATGGCTTTCCAATTGTTTAGATCCAGTTTTATTTGTTTGGAAAGTGTTTTGTAGTTGTTTTCATATAATTGCTGTGTTTGTTTTGGTAGGTAGATTCCTAAGTATTTTATATTGTCTAGGGTGATTTTAAATGGTGTTTCTCTTTCTACTTCTTGCTGCTCTAGTGTGTTGGAAATGTATAGAAATGCTGATGATTTATGTACATTTATTTTGTATCCTGCAACTTTGCTAAAGTTGTTGATTATTTCTACAAGCTTCTTAGTTGATTCTCTAGGATTTTTTAAGTAGACCATCATATCATCTGCAAAGAGTGATAGCTTAGTCTCCTCCTTGCCCACTTTGATACCTTCAATTTCTTTTTCTTCTCTAATTGCAACTGCTAGTGTTTCTAGTACTATGTTGAATAATAGAGGTGATAATGGGCATCCTTGTTCAGTTACAACTTTTATTAAAAGGCACCTTTCTTTTAAATAACTTTAAAGGTCTTAGAGATTCCCCCAAAAAACCTTCTACCATTTGGTTGAGAAACTTGAAGAGGTAAAAGAGTATGGAAGACTATTTCTTCATACGTGGTGTTTTATTAAACATACCAACACATTTATGTAGCATTTTAAGCATTTAAGCATTAGGTAGCATTTATTGAGTATTATTATTACTCATTTTGCAGATGACAGAACAAATTCAGATAGGTTCATAGAATTATGGAATATTCATATTGAAAGGGATCCCAGAGATCATCTAATTCAAACTCTTCAATCTATAGAAGATGGAAGAGTTACTTTTATGGAGAGGTTAAAATTGTGACTCTCTGACTTAAAATTTTTTGTTTTCCCTAATCTTATTATTTGCTCTTGTTTACATGACCAGTGTTTGGGTAAATGCCCAGCTGTCATCAATAAACATTTATTAAGTAACTACTAAGCATCAGGCATTGTGATAAGCACTAAGGATACAAAAAGGGGCAAAGACAATCCCTGCCTTCAAGGCCTAATGGCATCTTGGGTTCGAGGCTTCCCTTGGACATCTGCTAGCTGTGGAGTCATGAAGAAGTTATCCTCTCTGGTCCTCTATTTCCACATCTGTAAAATCAGGGAGCTAAACTGAGATCTCTTCTGATACTCAATCTGTATTCCTGTGGCTTCTTGACCTTTTCACAATTCTGAAAATAAATTATAGATGCTTTCCCTAAGAGTATATATATTTACGTACATATATATTGCATATTAGTATTTTTTTCAGAGTTTTTGTCTTAGTAGCTTCCTCAGTCTTCTTTTCCTCATCCTAAATGAAGGACAGTGATACCTGTCTTATCTATAATATTGTTATGAGGCTCAAATGTTTTTGGAAGCACTTTGTCAAGTATGAAGTGCTAGACAAATATATGGCATTATCTTTGCTGTTATTATTGATTTAAATTATTTAAAATATAAGATCTGGGTTTGGTGGTGGTAATATACTACCTTTTTAAAAGGGGATACTCAAGGAAGTTCTGTGTGGACTTTTAGTAATCTGGGTCAAAAAGATTTTTTTTTTCTTTTCTCTTTTTTAAAGAAAATTTTGACATCTTACTAATACCTCTGATCTTCCTTTCTCTACTCCTCTAAGTACATACATTTATACTCATCCTTGCTGGTACTTTAAGAAAATAAAGCTAATGACAGCCTTAAAATAAATCAGAGCATATGCCTCCTTTTCCTGTAAAATAGGAAATTTTTGTTCCTCAAATTGGAGTCAGGGTATCAGGGCAGAGGATTTGGATTTTCTATTGAGAATGTGGTTGTTTTTTGTAGTAATCAAACATTGGAAACTAAGGGACTGCCCTATTGAGGAATGACAAAAAAATTGTGGTACGTATATATAAGAAAATATCATTGTGCCATAAGAAATGATGAAATGAATAGTTTCAGAGGAAACTGGAAAGATATTTGTGAGTTGATTCAGACCAACATGAGGAAAAACAACAGACAATTTATACAATGATAACTTTACAGAGAAAAACAACTTTGAAAAGCTTTCGGACCTATCAGTTAAATTATAAATTTCAAGTCCAGAAAAATAAAAATGAATCATGCCACTCAAACTTTGACTGAGAAGTTATGATGCAGAAAGATATATACATGTCTAATGTGGGGATTTGTTTCACTAGATTATGTACTTATGTATTTGATATTTTTTAAAATTTGCTTGAATTTAGTTGATAATAGTAAGAGCAACAGATTAATAATGATAAAATAGCTGTTTGAAAGAATGTATACAATAAATGCAAAGTATACAAAATTTAAAAAAAAAAAAAAAGAAAGTAACCAGAACCTTTAGGTCACAACATTATTAGGATAAAGTTCCTTAAAGTCATAATGGTTCATTTCATTGTGGGATACATTCATACCGATTAAGGTCTTCACAGTGTGAGTCCAGAATGAAGTAGGGATCATTAACCTTCAGTCATTTTTTAATTACTCATAAGAGAACTACCATCTTTAAAAGACCAAGTTATATAATGATTAATTCCATACCAACCCTTCAGAGGTTGAGCTTAAAAAGTAATTATCATTTCTATGGTGTGGGGAGGAGAGGGAGGGACTGAATATAAATAAATATTTTAAATGTAATTTTTTTTTATCCCTCTCTCTTTCCTTTCCCCCTCCCAGAGTTGGCAAGCAATTCAATCTATATGTTGCACATATATATACATACATATTTTTTAATAAGTAGTTGTATTATTTTTTTTACAACTTTGCCCTTCAAACTTCTAAAGTATTTACACATGCCAAAAAACAAGGGACTTATAAAATTATTTTTAAAAACACTAAATTAGAATACTGACCCTCTTCCCATTAGCTTTTTCCTCAGTGTGTCAGATTTTTCAAATCTTTTTAAAGATTTCTATCGGTGGAGCAGCTTGGCCATTCAGTGGATAAACAGCCAGGCCTAGATATGGGGCCCCAGTCTTGGGTTCAAATTTGGACTCAGACACTTCCTAGCTCTGGGACCCTGGGCAAGCCACTTAACCTCAACTGCCTATCCCTTATTGCTCTTCTGCCTTGGAACCAATACTCAGTACTGATTTTGAGACAGAAGGTAAGGGTTGAAAAACAATTTTTTAAAAATGTCTATTGGTAAAAATTGAACCTCAAATAAACTTTTTAAGATAAATAATTTATTTCTTTTTGAAAGAACCTAATAGTACAATTAGGTGAATCAGTGGATAGAAAGCCAGACCTGGAGATAGGAGGTCCTGGGTTCAAATGTGATCTCAGACACTTTCTAACAGTGTGACCCTGGGCAAGTCACTTAACTCCATCTGCCTAGCCTTTGCATTTTGTTTTAAATGAAAAGAACCTAGCATTTGAAATGCTTATAGATGTATGCCAACTATAATTTTTAGAATTAATTGTATTCTCCTTCTAAGAAATAACTTATAAATGTCTTGTAACTTTAACTTCTACCACTGCTCTACTTTTTCCTTTTCCTAAGAATTTACAGCAATTTTCTTTTTGTGGTTAGTTAGAATGTTGCTCTGTAGCTTTTTGTACTTGATAGTTCTTTATCTCACCAACCAAAAGGTGACTTGAGATTCCAGATGCTGGCTGTCTGGCCAGGGTGGGACAACTGGGATAAGAAAGAGCTATTTAATGTGTTCTTGCTATCTGACTGATAAGAGGGACCACTAAATGCTTTATCATACAGCCACATTTAAAAAAAAAAAAAACAATTCTTACCTTCTGTCTTATAATCAATACTGTGTATTAATTCCTTGGCAAAAGAGTGGTAAGAGGTAAGCAGTTGGCCGGGGGAGGTTCAGGGGGCATTAAATGACTTTCCCAGGGTCACACAGCCAGGAGTTGTCTGAGGTGGGATTTTAACCCAGGGCTTCCCATCTCTTTGCCTGACTCTTAATCAAGTTAGCCGCCTACTCTTTACACTGTATAATTTATGTGAAAATGCACTGTTTTATCATTTCCAAGTATGTTTGTAGTCTGTAGACACTGATAATGCTATGAAGGATTCTTTTTAGGGTTTTCCTTCCATGTCCTCCAAATCCAGATTCTCCCAGACTATTAGTGATAAATCTAATACCTCTTGTTTTAATTTAAAGCATCTTTTGAGAGCTACCAAATGCCTTTTAGGTTCTTGATAAAAAATTATGTGGATCTAGGTTGGGACTATTTTTATCAACTTTATATGCATTCTTTGGCCACTTTTGGAGTTATTTTATTAAGAATGATTGTGTTATTAGTGAAGTTCAAAAACCTTATTGATAGACCTCAGGAATACCATATTAGGAAGGGTGGGAGAAATACAGAGGAGTCAATAGAATAATTAAAAAGAGAACCTTCTTATTGTCAGTGTGGGAACTTTAGTCTCATTCTTAGTCTCTGAAATGAGCCAGGAACTCTTCATCATCCTATTAATGCACCATAACTTCATAACATTTTACCTTTCTTTTTTGGTAACAGAATCCTTTCTTTTGACTCTTTGGAATTCATGGTCTGACAAAATATCAGGAAAGCAAAGTAAGAGGAATTTTAAAACACTTTTAGGATTGAAAGGATTGTGACTAATTAAGGGTAAAAGTTGCTAAATTAAGATTAGGTAATATTGATGGCCTGTTGAGAATCTGAAATGCAGAAAGAAAAGGAGGAAGTGAATTTAAGTATTGTGATATATAATTCATATGGAAAGAAGCCATGGAATTTTATGAGAGATACTTGAAGTGATACTTAAATTCAAACTTTAAGTAAGCCTGAGAGGTTTGTGCAAAGCAATTCATATTCATTTAATAAGGATTTATTAAGTACCCACTCTGTTTCCTTTGTAATCTTATATATTTTACTTTTAAAAATACTGTTCTGGGAAGGCTTCCATAGTTTTCACCGGATTGCTGAAGTGTCCCAGGACTCAAAAAAGATTAAGAACCCCTGCTTTAGAGTTACAGGACTTGGGTTCATTTCAGACCTCTCACCAATCTAGGTAGTCTTGGGACAATCATCTTAACTTCTCTGGGTCTCAGTTTCTTCACCTCTAAAGAAGGCTATTTATCAGGGCCCTTCTAACTCTAAGGCTTTGAACTTATGGAAAACTAAGAGAAACATCTAATCAGAATTTTTTTGCTTACATTTGCTTTTTACTAAATGAGGCAAAATAAGTTTAAGCTGATATGAGACATTTATTGAGAGAACAGAGAGAGCATAGCATAGTGGATAGAGTGTTGTACTTGGAAACAGAAAGACCTAGGTTTAGAGCCTTCCTTGGGCAGTGTTTAGATGTAGAGCCTCAAATGGCCCTCTAAAACTGGGGCAGCTTGATAACATAGTGGATAAAGCATCAGGCCTGGAGTTGTTAAAATTTGGATTCAAATCTGGCCTCAGATACTTTCTAGCTGTGTAACCGTGGACAAGTCATTTTAACCCCAATTGCCCAGCTCTTACCCCGCGTAAGAATTAATACTAAGGGGGCAGCTGGGTAGCTCAGTGGATTGAGAGCCAGGCCTAGAGACAGGGAAGTCCTAGATTCAAATCTGACCTCAGACACTTCCCAGCTGTGTGACCCTGGGCAAGTCACTTGACCCCTATTGCCTACCCATACCACTCTTCTGCCTTGGAGTCTATACATAGTATAGACTCCAAGACAGAAGGTAAGGATTTTTTTTGTTTGTTTTTTTGTTTTTAAACCCTTGTACTTCGGTGTATTGTCTCATAGGTAGAAGATTGGTAAGGGTGGGCAATGGGGGTCAAGTGACTTGCCCAGGGTCACACAGCTGGGAAGTGGCTGAGGCTGGGTTTGAACCTAGGACCTCCCATCTCTAGGCCTGACTCTCACTCCACTGAGCTACCCAGCTGCCCCCCAGAAGGTAAGGGTTTTTAAAGAAGAAGAAGAAGGAGAAGGAGAAGGAGAAGGAGAAGGAGAAGGAGAAGGAGAAGGAGAAGAAGAGAAAGAAGAAGAAGAAGAAGAAGAAGAAGAAGAAGAAGAAGAAGAAGAAGAAGAAGAAGAAGAAGAAGAAGAAGAAGAAGAAGAAGAAGAAGAAGAAGAAGAAGAAGAAGAAGAAGAAGAATTATTAATACTAAGACATAAGATAAGGGTTTAAAATGAATAAATAAGTAAACTTAATTATTGAATTATAGGTAGGTTATAGATTGATAATGTGAAGATGGAGGAAAATACTATATCAAAGAAGTCATTGATCCATGACTATATTGAATGAAAAAAAGCACAGCTCCTGGGGTTTTGTCCCAATGCTCCACACAGATCCAATTCATCTCCTGCACCTTTATTTCAGCTGTGTCATACTAATACATAATGTGTTTATAATTGCAATCTAGAGACAATTGGGTCAAAAAATTCTGGACTTGGAGTCATGAGAGACCTAGGGTTTAAATCCTATCTCTGACTCTTTGTAGTAAATAAGCTGTAAGCAAGTTACTTATTCACTCTCATACTCAATTTTGTCATTTTTAAAATGCAGTATTTATCTCACAAAATTGTTGGTCAAGTAGAAAGTACTTTACAGACAAGAAAACAATATATAATTGCCAGTTATGATGATAATCGTTGTCATCTTAAATCCTTCAAAGAAACATTTACATGTTTTGATGTAATATATTCAATAATATAACAAAGTGTTCTAGAAAGTTTTCACAGAAGAGGCGATCTTTAATTAATCAGAATACCATCACACACACACTTGTTAATTCAATTTAACATTTATTATGCTCCTCTTTTGGGCCAAGGAAAGCACTACTTTTTTTTTTTTTTTTACATTTTTTTTTAAACCCTTAACTTCTGTGTATGGCTCCTAAGTGGAAGAGTGGTAAGGGTGGGCAATGAGGGTCAAGTGACTTGCCCAGGGTCACACAGCTGGGAAGTGTCTGAGGCCGGATTTGAACCTAGGACCTCCTATCTCTAGGACTGGCTCTCAATCCACTGAGCTACCCAGCTGCCCCTAAAGTACTACTTAAAAAAAAAAAAAAAACAGAATGCAAAGTGAGTTGGAGTCTGTATTCTTTCTATTTCTAGGTCAATGTCAATTATCATTGTTAGCTTAGGATTTGGAGACATACTCCAAGCTTTGGAACAAGGCTTTATGGACTTCTTGTCTAGTTCTATGGCATTCATTGGGCCATGTGGTGGCCCTCCACCTAGGCCATTATACTATTTCAGAATTTTACAAGTCATATAGTTATTCTGCTGTCTTCTCATTTAGGTACAATGAATCACTTAAGCCTGAGATCATAGGGCCAGAACCCAATCTCCTCTGACATATCTGTAGTTCAAGGCCCCAGATTATCTTACTTAAAAGGTCCATATTTTTCCAGAGTTCCTTTATTTACTTTTTTTAGACATCTCTACTAAACAACCATTTGGTAAGGATTTAGCCATATGACTAGTATTTAAGCTTATGTTGATTACATAAATGTGATACCTTAAACTGAAATGTTAGCTAGTCACAATACAAAGTGGTGTTAGAGGGTGAGTTAGGAATAATTATTGCTTACAAAAAGTTTGGAAACCCTATATGAAAGTCCTGAAAGGAGATCTGTGTCAGAACTAGAATCTAGCCATTGAAACAGCACTCACTCATACAGTTAGTTATTCTTTGTTGGTTCCTTAAGATTTTTTTCTCCTGTTTTCTCCTGTTATTTCCTCATTGTACTGTCTGTATTTTGATAATAACTCTGCTAATTTTTGCTCCTAGCACTATAAGATGTCCTGAAAGTCTTAGCATAGTTTTAAACTTATTAAAGCTTTTGAGACACTTGAGAATCTGTGCTCACTGTGTTCCTTTGCCTCAAAGATATCCATTCATTATGGCTACTAAGTTGTTCCTATATGTAAGACTTTGTGCATGCATTTTGGTGGGTTCCAACCTATGATTTCATTGGTATAGGGAGTTCTTCACTAGAGCAGATTAACAACTGGTCTATAATTTATGATATTAGAGAGTCACCTGGATCATTGAGAGTTTATTGCCCATGGTCCATAGCTAATCTGGGTTAAGAGGCAGGACCAGAATCCATGTCTTGCTAACTCCGAGGCCGACCCTCTATTTCCTATGCCATTCTGTTTCTCATGATCAGGTGGTCCCTTATCACAAATGAAGTAAATATTGGGGACTGGTTTCTACCATTTATTTAACGTTAATTGCTTAACCAAATTTTTCACTGCATTGGTTTCCATGGGCCATTAAGACTTGTTCAAGTTTGCAACTTAAGTATTGCTTTGGCCTCTTCCCTCATAAAGTTTCACACTTTCTTTTTCTGCTTAGTAAAGTATGCTACAATATTTGTTAAATTGAGCCTCTTCATTCTACCTCCATTGCCAAGACACTCAGGTTGCCCTAACTTGAGCTTAGCCATCATCATCATCTAAAATAAAACTGACTCTTTAAAGTCATAATTACAAACTTCCTAGTTTCTTTCAATCAACAATCAATAAACATTTATTATGTTTGTTATATATCAAGCACCATTCTAGGTGCTGAGACTACAAATATAAAGAATGAAGCAATCCCTGCATCCAGTTTGTATAGCAGAGTATAAGGCTTGGGGAGAGAAGGGATTTATGTCCAGTGAGATTGAAAAGATATGTTGGGACCAGGTTGTGAAACAGAGGACTTTTTATTTTAGAAGATTTTAGAAGACAGAGGAAACCACTGGATGTGACTGAGTAGGAAAATCAGATAGTCTGATCTACATTTAAGGAAATTACTTTGGCAGCAGTGTGGAAGATAACAGAATCATGGAGACCCATCAGAGATTATTGCAATAATCTGGGAGAGAGATGCTGAGGTCCTGAAAGAGAGGGGATAACTGTGTGAATGAAAAGAGGTTAGATGAGAGTGTTAGGGTCTGAATGGATCGCCACCCAAGGAGCACACGGAGACAATGCAATCCAAGCAAGAGGAAGTCTTTATTTCTAGTTCGCGCTAGGGGAGCTCAGCAAAGGAGTTCCCGGGGGGCATAGTCAGAGTAAAGATTATATATGTTTGGGGTGGTGGGAAACTCAGGGGGTGGCGGGACAGGTGGCGGGTAAGGTCCAGGCTGGTGGTTAAGGGGGGGGTCAAGGGATGGTGGGTAAGGTGGCGGGTGTTGATAGACTCAGGGGCGCCCTGTAGTTCTTGAAGTAGCCTTTGTAGTTAATGGTTTTTGCCTGTCTCCCCAAGCATGTAGGGTCTTTATGCTACATTTGGGAGCCTAATAACACCCTATTGTTAGTGACCATGGATTTCTCTAAGACATCCTGATCTGTGAGTCCCTAGCTTGTGTTTGCTTGTGGTTGCTTAGTTTCTGTGTCATAACTTTGGGGTTCTACAAGAGAGATGCTGTGGAGGTAGAAACGGCAAGATTTGGCAACGTATTGGATGTATGGGGTGAAAGAGACTGAGCATTTTCAGTTGAGTGCTGAAGTCCAAAGCCAGATTGCAAAGGGGTTGACGAGTGAGCGAGAGTAGAAGTAGGTGAAGGCAGAGTATAAACAGTTATTCCCCAAATAGTGAGTACCCCTTTCACCTCCAGTTCTTGGCTAGAAAAGAGCTGCTAGAAGAATTTTTGTTTTAGTTTTATTTGTTACTATTTCCTAGTATAGAGAAAATGTTCCTATTAGGAAATGAGCCAGTAATAGGGTGGGGGGTGGCAAGTAAGAGGGGCTCACCTGTCTGGCTCTACACAGGGTTGAGACGGTATACAAAATGGATTTTCCCCAGGTTATCTATTGGAGTCATTTTTAGAAGTGGCAGCAACTTAAATTTTGGGTAGAGAAACCAGCATTCTAACTTTCTTTGCTAATGAAGCTTTGATGAATTTCTCTCTGTTTTCCTCTTTCTAGCTGCAGTTGGATTCCTGACTGTGTCCAGTGTTGTTACCATGTCGGCTCCCTTCTTCCTGGGGAAGATTATTGATGTCATTTATACATCCCCTAATGGGGACCACGTACACAGCCTGACCCAGCTCTGCATCTTTCTGAGTGGAGTATTTTTGTGTGGTGCTGCTGCTAATGCAGTTCGTGTCTACCTCATGCAAACTTCAGGTAAAAACAACCATCCACAACCCCAAAGAAGTATTTCTCTCTAATAATGCAGGCTTTGTCTTGGCCTTCACATTTCACCTGAAGGTTAGCAAGGTTGGCTTAGTGGAAAGAACACTGTCAAGTCAGACCCAGAGGCAAAAATCATGGCTTTCTATCTAGCTCTTCTAATTATGAGCTGTGTGACTTTGGCTAAGTCACTTAACCTGAGCATCATTTTCCTTCCTCAACTATACAATGAGGGTAGTTATAGTTATGCTACCTACATCACTGGGCCATTGAGAGGAGGATCAGTTTAGTTCAATAAATATTTATTATATGCCAGCTTTATGAAGCACTTTGCTAGACATTGGGAATGCAAAGACAAAAAAAAAAAAATTACTGCCCTCCAAGAAGGAGAGAATGGTGATAATTAGAGGGATAAAATGCCTCAAATAAGACAATGCAAGTGAAGAAGTTTATAAACTATGAGGCTAATATAAATATTGGCCTTTAACCCCAATCTCAACTTATTTTTATTGACAAGGCTTATTTTTATCTTTTATAGGATAGTTATTTCCTTGTATGCCAAGTCTCTCTGATCCTGCCCTACCCCACATACACATAACTAGCCCTTATCCTGTTTTCAGACATGTTTAGAATTCTGAATTTAAGACATGCCAAATAATATAACCATTTCTATATAGAGTAGGGCAGAAAAAAAAATGATCCTACAAGAAACTATGGCTCTCTATTATTTATAACATGCTTTTCTTTTTTAAGGTATAATAAATTCAACCTGTAACTTTTGAAGCTGTCCTACTTGTCTGTTTCCTACTGTTCTTCTTTTTGTATTCTTGTATATTAAAAAATGATCCTTTTTGGGGGGGGGAGCAGGAAACAGCATTATACCATGTCCCCTTTTCCAACTGAATAAACAATAAAATAAAACCTTGTAACAAGTAGCTCATAGTTAAGGGAAAGAAATTCAACATTGACTGTGTCTAAAAGTGTTGTACTGCACCTAAAAGGCCATTATTTTTCTGTCAGTAAGTGGGTACTGTTCTCTGGAATCATATTTATCACATTGTCAGTGTTCTTAGGTTTTACAAAGTTGTTTTTTTCCCATTAAAATATTGTTATTATACACATTGTTTTTCTGATTCTGTTCACTTCAATCTGTATTGTTCATATGAATCTTCCTGGGTTTCTCTAAAACCCTCCCTGTCATCATTCTTAGGGTGCAATAATAATCCAAAATTTGGACATTCATTCCCTAATTAATAGGCATTCCCCAAGCCTCCTCCTGTAACAGAGAAGGCAACATTCAACACCCATGTTTCCTCTCTTTACCAGGAGGAAGAAGGAAAGTTTCATTATTAGTTTTCCAAATCCAAAATTGGCCATTGCAATTAAACTGAGTTCATCACCTTAACTTTTGACCGTACTAACCAAATCACATCACAGGAAATGTGATTATTTTGTATCAAGCACAATGTTCTCATGTGTCCTTTCACCAGATATGAGTTGCCATTGACTTGTGGGGACAAATAGCCATATCCTGTTTATTTTCATGGATGGATAGTTTGAATGTAAGACTTTGAATAAGGAAGTTGGAATTCTTGAATTCTCCACATGAGCCAAGGATCA
Source organism: Gracilinanus agilis (assembly GCF_016433145.1). Lineage (NCBI taxonomy): Eukaryota > Metazoa > Chordata > Mammalia > Didelphimorphia > Didelphidae > Gracilinanus > Gracilinanus agilis. The sequence goes on along the minus strand of NC_058133.1, from coordinate 158,283,810 downwards.
CTTTCTTTTCCCTGTGTTTTTCATTTTTTGTTAGTAAAGTTTGGGTTAAGAATATAGGCCAGCTTCATGGACATATTCTGATTATTAAGGAGCTAGTGGCCCTGATGGTGGTGTTATGGCAGAACACACTCTTTTTGGGTAAGAATCCGTTCTTTGCATTCACCATTAAGGTCAGAGAACACTTTACAAATAATTAATCAGAGGTTGCCACCTACAAAAAAAAAAAAAAAAAGAGTATCCAATAAAAAAACCATGTTAGAGTTTGAAAAAGCTAGTGAGAAATAAAAAAAAGATTTTTTTCCCCTGTAAACTTTGTCTATGGGACTACTACAATGATTATGGGGCAGCTAGATGGTGCAGTAGATAGAGACTGGACCTGGAGTCAGAAAGACTCATTTTCCCAAGGTCAAATTTGGCCTCAGACACTTAATAGCTGTGTGACCCTGGGCAAATCACTTATTCCTGTTTGACTCGATTTCCTTATCTGTAAGATGAGCTGGAGAAGGAAATGGCAAACCATTGATGTATCCCTGCCAAGAAAATCCCAATGGGGTCATGAAGGGTCAGATACAAATGAACAATAGGATCAAGTAGCACAAATAATTAATTGTACCTTAAAAGTGAATAATATGCACTCTCTAGTACCTTCTTTTTCAATTCATCCATTCAACAAACATCAATAAAATACTGTCTTATTATAAAATGTTTTATCTAGGGTTTGGAGCCAGGAATACAAAAATCAACACAGTCCTTGTCTCCTATAATCTTCTAGCCCAGTGATGACAAACCTTTGGGTGAGGTTGGGTGTTGATGTCCTCAGGCCCGCATGGAGAAGGGGAGGGGAGCAGCCTGACTCCTCATCCCTCTGGCTCTGGCTTTCTAGTAACAAACTCTAGTGAACTCTGTGCTGGGGCCATGGCAGGCATGCCCACAGATAGGGCTCTGAGTGCCCCCTCTGGCATGCATTCCATAGGTTCACCACTATGGTTCTAATCTATTGGGGCATCTGATGTGTACATTTACCATTAGATTAACTTTTTGACATAGTTGGGAATATGTTTAAAGTACCAAGGCTTCCTACATCCTAATGAACAATATATAAAAATTGCTAGAAGCTTTCAGTTCTCCCATCTTTAATATGCTATTTTTCCGTGTTTAGGGAAAATCTTTTTTTAAATTAAAGTGTTTTTCCAAGGTTATATGATTTATGTTCTCTCCCTCCCTTGATCCCTCCCCCCTCCTGAGCTGACAAGCAATTCTACTGGATTATACATATATTATCACTCAATACCTTTTCCCATATTATTCATTAATATAGTCTTTTAAAAACAAAATCTTAAATTCTATACCGATATAAACAAGTGATAAATCATATATTTTTCTTCTGTGTTTCTACTCCCACAGTTCTTTCTCTCCATGTGGATAGTGTTCTTTCTCCTAAGTCCCTCAGAATAGTCCTGTATCATTGCATTGTTGCTAGTATAGAAGTCCATTATGTTCAATTGTGCTATGGTGTATTCATCCCTGTGTACAATGTTCTCCTGGTTCTGCTCATTTCACTCCACATCAGTTCATGGAAGTCTTCCCAGTTTTTATAGAAATCAAGTAGTTCATCATTCCTTATAGCACAATAGTATTCCATCACCATCACATACCACAATTTATTCAGCCATTCCAAACAATGGACAACCTTTTATTTTCCAATTTTTTGCCACCACAAAGAGCATGGCTATAAATATTTTTGTACAAACATTTTTTTTAAATCTCTTTGGGTACAAACCTAGTAGTGGTATTGCTGGATCAAAGGGCATGCATTTTCTTGAAGCCCTTTGGGCATAATTCCAAATTGCCTTCTAGAATGCTTGGATCAATTCACAACTCCACCAGCAATGCATTAATTTCCCAAATTTGCCACATCTCCTCTGACATTTATTATTTTCCTTTACTATCATATTGGCCAATCTGCTAAGTGTGAGGTGGTACCTCAGAGTTGTTTTGATTTGTATTTCTCTAATCAGGAGGGATTTAGAGCACTTTTTCATGTGATTACTGATAATTTTGATTTCTTCATCTGAAAACTGCCTATTCATATCCCTTGACCAATTGTTAATTGATGAATGGCTTGATTTCTTGTTCATTTGACTTAGTTTCTTATATATTTGAGAAACTAAACCTTTGTCAGAGAATTTTGTTATAAAAAATTTTTCACAATTTGTTGCTTCCCTTCTAATTTTGGCTACATTGCTTTGTGTTTGTATAAAACCTTTTTAATTTAATATAATCAAAATTATTCATTTTACATCTTGTAATGTTGTTTATCTTTTACTTGGTCTTAAATTCTTCCCTTTCCCATAGATCTGACAGGTATACTATTCTATATTTCCCTAATATATTTATAATTTCCCTCTTTATATTTAAGTCAGGAAATCTTTTTCTTTGAGTAACTTTCCATCATCAGCTCTCTTTCTGTTGATGCCCCAAAATGGAAGTGTGGACAGCAAGGGGACATGAGTTATGCCTGATTAAAGGGGAGAGAAATGTATCCATTGATAAACAAGCACTAGATTCCAAAGAAGTCTGTGACTTCACTGAAATGTGTGAAGGTGATAAACAGGAGGTTTTCTGATTTCAGTGTTTCTCTAATCAGAGTTTTAGATATAAAGGTCACAAAATGCTTAAAGTAAGGTATGGTTGAGATGATCTCTTAGCCAGAGATACTGTTGAACTTTCAAAGTCATATTGTCAGGGTTCTTAATAGGAATAATTCTGTTTTTGAAAATAGGTAAATGGCATATTTTAGGAAAGTCAGTCTGGTAACAGTGTGTTTGATGAATCAGAAGACATCTAATTAGGAAGCTGTTGTGGTCCTTTAAGCTTGAAGGAATGAGAACTTGAACTAGAATGGTAGCTGTGGAACTGGGAAGGAAGGGCCAACTGAAAAATATATTAACGACAAACATTTATTCAGCAACTACTATATTCAGAACATCTACTCTATAGGTGCTAGGGGAACTTAAAAAAAAATTAGGTGATCCCATTCAAGTCAGCAGACTTTTCAGACAATTCAGCCTATAAGGTACTATACTAGGAAATGAGTATACAAAGACAAAAACACAACAATTCTTGTCCTGAAGAAACTAGTATTCTTTGGGGGGTGGGGATACCACACTTGCACAGATAAGTATAATACAAAGTAGGGAATAAAAGAAGCAAGGGAGAGATCAAAGAAGAGATCTAGAAGAATTTGAGGAGTGGAGAGGCTATTAAAATGTGTTTGGGGGATGGGGAGGGAAAAGATGGAGAATCAGAAAAGGTGTCACTGAAGAAGCAGCACCAGAACTGAGTCTTAAGGGAAGATGAAGGTTCAGAAAGGTGGAATTGAGCTGTCGTTCCACCATGCCTGTCATTCCAGGCATCATGGAATGATGGTTTGTACAAATACTTGGAGGCAAGAGATAGAATGTTGAGTTTGACTGAAATTAAAGTTTGTAACAAAGAATTTTTGAGGGGAGTAATGTGAAATAACACATTGCAATATAAGTTGGAACCCAATTATATAAAAATTTAGATGCTAGGCTAAGGAATTTTTATTGTGAATAGAGATTTTTTTCTTTCTTGTCTTCTTTCTTTCTTCCTTCCTTCCTTTTTTCTTTCCTTTCTCTCCCTTCTTTCTCTCCCTTCTTCCTTTCTTCCTTCTTTCCCTTCTTCCTTTCTTCATTCCTTTTTTCCTTCTTTCCTTCTTCCATCCCTCTCTCTCTCTTTCATTTATTTATTTTGGGTGTTGGTATTTGTATTCTCAGCACCTCCCATAGTGCCTGGCACTTAATAAATGCTTTTTTTGTTATAAAGATATTTTATTTTTCAATTACATGGAATAAATTTCCACATAAATTTTCTGAAATTATATGATCCAAATTGTCTCCCTTCCTCCCTTCCCTCCTGGAGTTGGCAAGCAATTTGATCTAGGTTTTATATATAAATATATAATATATATATCTTACATATATATATTATCATGCAAAACGTATTTCCATATTGATCATTTTTGTAAGAGAAGAATCATAAAACAAAAATCTCTGAAACAAAAAAAAACCAAACTAAAGTGAAAAATCACATGATTTGATCTGCTTTCCAACTCCAACAATTCTTTCTCTGGAGGTGGATAGCATTCTTTGCCATAAGTCCCTCAGAATTGTCCTGGATCCTTATATTGCTGAGAGTAGCAAAGCCTTTCAGAGTTGATCATTCCACAATATTTCAGGTATTGTGGACAATGTTCTCCTGGTCCTGCTTTTAACAAATGCTTATTAAATAAGAACCACTAATCAGGGCAGAGATATGATCACATATTCCCTAGGAATTTTATTCTGACATCTATGTGAAGGATGTATTGGAGAGAAGAAAAGGAAACATATTCATTTGGAAGTTATAACAATTCAGGAGAGAGACTTAGGCCTGGACTAGGGTCATGGCCATGTGAATGGGAAGAAGAGATGCTGAGTGGCTAGAATTAACAGAATTTCACAAATGTTTTACTGATGGAAAGGAGTCAAAGATGACTCCAAGATTATGAGCTTGGATGACTAATGAGAAAAGGATAGTACCCTCAAAAGTATTAGGGAAAGCTGGAGAAGGTACAGCTTTAAGTGGGGAAAGTGATGAGTTCACTTTTAATCTCGTTAAATTTGAGGTGCTGATGGGATATTCAGGTAGAGATTCTCATCAGGCAACCTGCTGTCCTAAGAACTTGGAGGTACATTCCAGGAGGGAAGAATAGCACTCCAAAACAGATAGCTATAATACCTATTATTACGTGTTCTATGCTTTCATTACAGAACAGTTCCATGGACAGTTTTAATGCAAGACTCTTGACAAGCTTGGTTTTGAGGCAGAAGGGAATGCTCTTTGGAGGAATTAGCATTTGAATTGAGATTTCTAGGATGAATAAGGAATTCAAAGCATGAAGGTCTCAAGAAGGAACAGGCTTGGGGAAAATGCTTGGCAAAGACAGAGGAAGGAGAGCCCTGTGGGTTTTCTATCCACCAAGCCTCCTAGCTGCTCTATTTTAGAAAAGACCCTGACAAGCTTGGAATACACCATGAAAAATCCTTCCACCAAATTAGGATAATGAAGAAAATCAAAACTAGTTCTGTATAATGTCTAATTAAAAGAACTTGATGACATTTAGCCTCAAGAAGAAAAAACTTAGAGGTAACATGGTTACTTTCTTTAAATACTTGAAGATTTTCAGATAAAAGAATGCTATTATTAATTTTGCCTAGACCTGGAAGGCAGGACCAATAATAATAGTTAGCATTTATGTAGCATTTTAAGGTTACAAGGTAATTTATGTTTATTATCTTATTTAGTCCTTCAACAATCCTAGGAGGGAAGTACTGTTATTATCCCCATTTTACAGATGAGGAAACTCAGGCTGGGAGAGGTTATGGTTAAGGGACTTACATACAGCTCGAAGTGTCTGAGATAGGATTTAAGGTTATCTTCCTGATTCCAAGTCCATCACTCTATCCACTATTGCCAGTTAGATTTCAGCTCATTCTTTTTTTTTCTTTTTTTCTTTTTTTTTTTTTAACCTTCTCCTTCTGTCTCAGAATCAGGCTAAGCAGTTGGGATTAAGTGACTTGTCCAGGGTCATCCAGATACAAAGTGTCTGAGGTCAGATTTGAACCCAGGTCTTTCCTATTCCAGTCTTGGTGCTCTCTTTGCTCTGCTACCTAGGTGCCCCAATTTCAGCTCTTTCTAAGAAAGAGCTTCAGCTCCTTAGAGCTGACCAAAAAAAGAAATGGATTGTTTTGGAAGATAATACATTTTCTTTTGCTGGAGACACTTAAGCATGGATTTCACAACTGTCTGGGATATTGAAGTAAGGATTTATGTCTTAAGTACACATTGGATTGATCTAATGACCTCAAGGATCCTTTCCAGCTTTAAGATTATATATGCAATTCTGCTCCATAAATGAGAATAAAAATCTGTTAATTCATCTTGTATTTATTTAAGCAATACGTCCTTATTTTAGTTTCCATACACTATATTGTTATTAAAAGAAAAACAATGTTCCTTTCCAATAACCTAGCAAGTCTGATTTGGGATCTTTTTTTTTTCTCTAGATATATAATTTCTGGTGTATATGGAACTCTGAGTAAGGAAATTCCTTCTACCAGTGCATATCTATAACTGTTCTCCAACTTAGAGACTCAAAGAGTTGCTTGGGAAACTCAGAGGATATGACTTGCTCAACATCATACATCCAGTATCAGAGATGGAACTTGAACCCAGTACTTTAGAGTCTACTTTAGGCACTCTATGCCATACTGCTTCAGAGACAATTAATATAATGGGAGAGTCTTCTTCTACCATATGAACAAGTAAAACTTGTTCTCCCAGATTCTGTCATAGCATGTTGAATACCACAATGAATTTAGACTCAATTGCTAGTTGGCTATTGGACATTTTAGTAAGTGAATGATAGCTATATCTGATAGGGTTTTGTTCTCTTTTTCTTTCTTTTTTTTTATAGGCCAGCGAATTGTAAATAGATTGAGAGAGAATTTATTCTCTTCTGTTCTAAAGCAAGAAGTTGCCTTTTTTGACAAGACTCGGACAGGAGAGCTGATTAATCGCCTGTCTTCAGACACAGCACTCCTGGGGCGCTCCATAACTGAAAATCTCTCTGATGGACTGCGGGCTGGAGCTCAGGCTTCAGTTGGCATTGGAATGATGGTATGTTTTCTGGAAAGGTACTCCTAGGGGGTAGTAGGCTTCACCAAGCACTTTCTGATGATTTTCTTTTCTCTCTTTTTTTTTTTTAAATCCTTTTCTTTCACCATAGAATCAATACTGTGTACTGGTTCCAGGGCAGGAAAGAGGTAAGGGCTAGGCAATGGGAGTTAAGTGATTTGTCCAGGGTCACATAGCTAGGAAGTACCTGAGGTCGTATTTGAACCCAGAGCCCCCTGTCTTTAGGCCTGGCTCTTATT